>NC_064418.1:49612500-49912500 GCF_023375975.1 Astyanax mexicanus | reverse complement strand
ATTTGGAATCAGTTAGCAGAAAAGCTAATTCAGCAAGCTACCTATGGAGCCATCTTCACTGATAAAATTCTTTAAAGAGATAGTCCAGCTGTCCAGTTAGTCTAATAAGTCCTCCATGAGGTGCGTTAGTTTTACACATTCTGCAAATATGTTTTGAGTTTGAATCACACCAGTCTGACGGTTCCATCTAGTGACTTAACTCTATATTGAATTATTACAGACATATTGCTTTTTACGTCTTGCAATTTTTACAGCTCTAGTATTGTAGTTTTAGAGAGTTAGAGGAAATTAAGGTGTGGGCCTACGCATTTGGGGTTTAAGGGGCTTAATACACAAACTGTTAATAGTCAATGCTGTGTTAATGTCACTTTATTGTTTTAGAATTTAAATGCACTGGTGCCAAAGACTACAAATGTCTACACACACACCACACACACAATGAATCCACAGTGTTTGTGTGAAGGTTTTAATGCAGTTCTTGATCTCTGGTTCTGTGCATGTGAGGTGCAGTCTTTTCCTATCGAATCATAACTGAATTACATTCTTCTATTTGTTTGTTCTCTTTTTCCTCATGATGTTTTCTGATCTTTTCCTTTTTCCTCAGTTGGGAGTTCTGATTTCTCATTTGTTTTCTTTTTTTTTTTTTTTTTTTTTCTTTCTTTGCGTTGTGAATATGTTTGGCCATGGCCTTGCATTGTTCTTCTTGATTTCTTTACTTGCACGTCTTGGTTTCCTTTGACTTTAATCACATTGCCTCCTGGTCTTCCTCTCAAACACATGGACTGGAATCCTGGCTGGGACTGCAGTCTCCCTGATGGTGGAGGAGAGCTCTGCATGGGGTGTGTGAGTGTTTAGCTCTGGGAACGAAAGCTCCTCAATCTCGACGCTCAGTCCGACCCGTACGGCCGCCCCTGCGTCCCTCCTTAGGCCAGCCGAAGCAAAGCCAAGCGACCAATCAGAACGCGACCAGAGCGAATCGCGTTTAGTTCCCAAAGCTAATTTGTTTTGCCATAGATCTGCATGGTAGAGATTGGAAAGTTGTGTTTATGTGTAATTCTCTCTTTTTCTGTTACAATGCTTCCCTCAGCAAGGACAAGTTTGGAAGGTTTGCACAGCTTTTCCACCTTCCCCAAATCTCGTTCCCTCGCTCCCTCCCTCCCTCCCTATCCCCCTTTCCTGCTTCTCCTGCCAGTTTCATGTCCCATGATCTCTCTCCGTATGCAACTCACACAGCGCCCTGGTGGGAAGAAACGCCTGTTCCCAAACTGCAGTAGAATCAGGAGTCTTTGTATTTGTTTCCTTTTGCTTTTTTTCTTCCTTTTGTCTTCATTTTTTCTTCATTTCAGTGTGTGTTACATCGTTTTC
The DNA here is from genome assembly GCF_023375975.1 of Astyanax mexicanus. Taxonomy (NCBI): domain Eukaryota; kingdom Metazoa; phylum Chordata; class Actinopteri; order Characiformes; family Acestrorhamphidae; genus Astyanax; species Astyanax mexicanus. Next base: position 49,911,135 of record NC_064418.1, on the reverse strand, counting down.
TTTGCCTTTTTTCCATCGTATCTGGGGTTTTTGTGGTGTTAACACTATAAATATGTAATGTGCATGAGCTGGATTGGTTTGGGCCCACAGATCAGGCTGTTTTGCCGTCAGACTGGACCGGTGGAGAAAAGGCTTGTCAGCAAATGCATGGCTTTATTTCACATTTTGTTTTTGGTATATATATTTTTTATTCATTTGATTCGTCACCACATCTGATTAGCTACCGGTCAAACTTAACCCTCATTAGTTTAAGAGCCCACAAAAATGTTTCTGGATGATTATGGTGCTTTAATATTATTATTAGTAGTAGTTTATTATTATTATTATTCCTCTGGCGTCAGTAGGTCTATGTAAACCTGATATTGATAAGAGAAATTGATATATCAGCCAGGGTGTTGAAGTTTTGGCTCATGTGTGCAGAACTTGTAAAGGACTGGACCAAGTGTTTCTCCAGGTTTTATCGGTTCAACAGATATTTTAAGTAATGTTTCTCTACATGCGACTGCTGCATCAGAGCATTGCCTTTTTAATCTTTATTTATTAATTGGTTTATTAAATAATGTATGTAAGACATGTAGTTTTGTTGATTAAAGGCACCGTCACGCCAACACCAACAAATCGTTTTCCAACAAAGATCAGCCAGTTGTTGCTGGAAAGCCATGTTTTTACAGTAACATATGACTAGACTAGACTTCATTCCAGAACCATGGGAAGAACCAAATTTAAGTCTGAATAAGAAAAAGAACTGAATAGTAGAACAGTGTAAATTGGGTTGAACACTGGGAATGGTTGGGTTTGACACCATACTAGACCAGTGATCAATGAGAAAAAATATTCTAGCACAGTGTCGCTGGGTCAGTCCTCATTGAATGGTGGTAAAAATGGTGTCAAACCCAACCATTCCTGGGTTTTGTAGCATATTAGAGGAGTAGGTCAAATTGGGGGCGAGTTTTAGGAAGTTTAGAGTGCTAATATTTCAGTAAATATGCCCATATTTCATGCCAAATATCGATAATGTATTGCAAATGAAAACGATGTGATATCACAGTATAAGATTTGGTTGGTTGGTGTGGTTGGGGTTCAATTCCCAGTCTGGGTGACGATACAGTGATACACCAATAAGAGTCTTTGGGCAAGACTCTTAACACTACATTGGCCCAACTCTGTAACAGGAATAACCTTGTAAGTCGCTCTGGATAAGAGCTTCAGATAAATGCCGTAAATGTGAAATTCCAGGTGATTAGTGAACATTGGGATTGGTTTGGTTTGACACCAGTGTAAACAAGTGGCCATAGAGGGAGAACATTCTAGGACAGTCTGGCTGATATTTTGTTTTTAGATCATTCAGTTGTCGATACACTAACCCACCGGGATTAGCTTTTCAGAATGCAGTTATTAACGCAGTAAAAATAATAAAAATCAGCTTTTAAACATGTTCTGAGAAGGTTCTGGCCCGCGGTGGGATCGGTCCGAGTGCTCTGGGTTTAGGTTATGGTGACGCTTGCAGAAGGTCCAGTCAGGCTCAGTTGCATGTCCAGAGTCATGTTGATCATGTGACCTCCATACACACACCGCCCTACCTCAGATGCACGCCTGCTGACCTATTGCAGCCCCTCATCTCTGTAAGCCACGCCCATCACTTACAGAGCAGCCAATCAGCCAGACACACTGTCCAGCCAGCTACACACACCTCCTCTCGTGCTTTACCTCTTTATACCTCTCTCTATTACTTTTTCTCTCTCTCTGTACCTCTGTACAATTCTCGCTCTCTCGTTCTATACCATTCTCTACTGCTCTCTATACCTCTCTCTATCACTCTCTCTCTCTCTCTCTCTCTCTCTCTCTCATTCTATACCTTTCTCTACTTCTCTCTATTACTCTATTACTTTCTCTCTCTCTGTACCTCTCTCTCTACAACTCTCGCTTTTTCGTTCTATACCATTATCTACCGCTCTTTATACCTCTCTCTCTCGCTCTCTCGTTCTATACCATTGTCTTCCGCTCTTTATAACTCTCTCTCTCACTCTCTCTCATTCTATACCTTTCTCTACTTCTCTATTACACTCTCTATTACTTTCTCTCTCTCTCTCTCTGTACCTCTGTACTTTCTCTCTCTCTCTGTAGCCTCTCTACAACTCTCGCTTTCTCGTTCTATACCATTGTCTACCGCTCTTTATAACTCTCTCTCTCGCTCTCTCATTCTATACCATTCTCTACTGCTCTCTATTACTCTCTCTCTCTCTCTCTGTACCTCTCTCTACAACTCTTGCTCTTTCGTTCTACACCATTCTCTACTGCTCTCTATTAGGCTCTCCATTACTCTCTCTCTCTCACACTCTCTTTTTCTAAACCTCTCTCTACCACTCTTGCTCTCTGTATGCCGCTCTCTACCTGTGTGCCGCTCTTTACCATTCTCTCTTTCTTTCTTTCCCTATATCTCTCTGTCACTCTCGTTCTCTCTATATCTTCTCTCTTTCGCTCTCTTTATACCTCTCGCTCTCGTTCTCTACTACTTTCTACCACTCTCTTTACCTCTCGCTATCACTCTCTTTCACACGATACCTCTCTTCCATGCTCTTTCTACTTCTCTCGCTCACTATCACACACTTTCACACTGTCCATTGTTTATATATCTCTTTTCCACTCTTTTTCTCTCTCTCTCCATTGCACTCTCTTGTTTTATAACTCTACCAATCTCCTTACCATGCTTTCTCGTTCTATACCTCTCTTTCTACACTCTCTCTACCACTCTTTCTCTACCACTCTTTCTCTACCACACTCTCTCTACCACTCTTTCTCTACCACTCTTTCTTGCTCTCTCGATCTATACCTCTCTACCTCTCTCTCTTCATCTCTCTCTCTCTCTCTCTAGGGGTGAGTCTGCTGTCATACACTGCTGTTTCACTTTCTGCTGTCTGTCTGTTTCTCTCTGTGAGTTTAAATGCACTCAGTAATCCGATTACTGCAGAACATTTGTCAGGATGCTCTCACAATATGTCAGGAAGGCTACATGTACTCATGTACTCTATGGTGAAGCCTAAAACACACCTCTCCAGAAATGTAACAATGCGCCATGTGACACAGACAGCAGCAGCTGTGATTGGTCCACCAAACCTCTTCTTCCCGCCCACACATTGAGTTGCAGACACGCACAAATATAAACACTCTCAGCAGCATAGGGCACTCGCACAGTCTACTCCCTAAACAACACATTAACTCGACACAGAAGTATAAAACAGCCTAATGCCAACCAATTGTAAATCACAGATCCTTTAACACACTGAGCCAAAATAGAATCATATGATGTATGGTTCAATATTTTAAAATTATTCATGCACTAAAAACTAATCTGACCGCTAAACACCAATCCAGCTCTCTCTTAATCAGGTTTCTTTATCAGATTTATTAACTTACACTGATTTAAACTGATCAAGAGTATGTTGAGGTAACTGCAGTAATCTGATTACGAACTCATTTTTGAGTGCATGCAAATGCTCTCTCTCTCTTTGTCTCTACCACGCTCTATCTCTCTTTTTCTCTCATTGCATTTTCTAGCTGTGACCAATTCCCTGCACTTCTGCCTCATCCTCTCACGTGTCTTTAACTGTTCTACTTGTTCCTTCTGTGATCTCTGGAAGTCAGTATCTCACGTTTCTGTATTTGAGTCAGTCTGAAACTTGAGTTTTGAGTTTTTTCCTTTTTTGTCTCCTCTCTTCTCCTTCGTTCTCTCCAGGCCTGCGGAGACCCCAAAGCTAAGCCCTCCTACCTGATCGACAAAAACCTGGAGTCGGCCGTGAAGTTCATCGTGAGGAAGTTTCCGGCAGTGGAAACCCGCAACAATAACGTAAGTAGTTATTTGATATACACAATGAAGATAACCTGTGTTGTTGATTTGATTGTAATCACTGACAAATTGCACTTTTTTCACCAGTTACAAAAGAGCTTCTTGGTTATTGTGCATCTTGGTTTATTTATAATTATTTCTAAGTGGGCAGGGCTGTATATCAGGGCAATATAGATGTTTCTTATTTATTTAGTCCAAAGAAAGACTACTACAGACAGCTAAAGGCTACTGCAAACTGGTGGAAAAGCTCAGCACCACAACGTCAGAAAATCAGATGATTATATAATTTTAAACTCACTCATTTAGATCTTATCTGATGGAGCTTTACCAAATATTATATTCTGAATTCTTACTTAAAGCCCTACTAGCCCCCAGAACAGTACAGAATCAGTACAGCCTGTATTTAATGCAGTGCAACCTGAGGGCCAGAAGATCACCAGCATCTATTACTGACTTTTAGTCTTGTTCCTTTCACAGGGATTTCTCTAGATTTTCTAAATATTTTTATATTATGGGCTATATACGGTAGGATATCCAAAGTTTTTTACAATTTTTGGTTGATTTTTAGAGTTAAACTCTAAAAATCGTTTAGCCGCATTCAACCCCCTGCTAAAACGTCCAAAAAGCAGACATACAAATCATTGTTTATTCTAAAATTATGTTTATTCTGCTTTTACTGGGCTAACTTTCTATACTGTCTATGGAAGTCTAGATTAGTGATTTTGGAGCTTCAGTTAACAGCTGTGCTGAACTCATCAAGAGTTAATTACTTGAATTTCTTGTCTCTTAATAAAGTCCAAATTATTCCAAGTTCAGCTTTGAAAGTGTCCATCAAAAATATTATAATGATGAAACTGGCTCTCATTAGGCCTGCTCCAGAATAGAAAGATAAATTACCAACATCAGAAACCACAAGTTAACAGTATTAAGACTTTAAGTTCCTTATAAGACTATAGTCATCATGTCCAAGCAGAGATTGTGGTATGAATGAACACCTTGAGCAAATATTGGTTTTTCAATTCAAAGCTCGGCTCTTGCTCATGAATATTCATACATGCAAACATATCGCCTCTGATTGGCTTACAGCACTGCGACACCAGGAGGCAGCGAGATGAACAACAGTTAGAAACGCTTTAAAATAAAGACATTTTTACACTAATAACAGTCTTTACAATGTCATATGTTACTTTACAACATGTGTAATAATGCCCTGCTAAGTGCAGATCAGCCACTAATGCGTGGGTGTGTGAGAGACACGCCCACATTCCTCTCCCTCCCTGTTTCCACACACACACTCACCACAGACACAAACACAGACTCACTACACTAAGTGGGTGTTGTTTCACAATACAGTGTTTCTCCATTACACTGTCCAATGCTGAGGATCGTCCAATAGGAACGTCCCTCAGCTCCGCCCCAACCAAAATTTCTGTAGTTTTAGCTCAAGCCCAACACTCTCTAGTTCTCTAGTTATATGTAGAGCTGAATAATATGAGTAAAATTAATATTAATATATTTGCTCATTTCAGTCTATGCAATATAATTCCGATAAATCCGACTGGTGTGGTGCAGTGGATAACACCACAACCTGCCATGGAGCTACCACTTCATGTGTGAGACTGCGGTTCAATTCCCGTTCTGGGTGACTGACTGCTGTGCTACACCAACCATTGGATCACCTCTGTAATAGGAATAACCTCGTAAACCAGTTGTAAGCATCAGCTAAATGGCGGTCCTGATGAGAGCCAGTTTCATCATAGCATTTCACTGTATTCACTGTATACCTGTAACTCTACCTCTTCACTACTTTACTTTAACTGATGCTCTCAAACACTTTATTAAGAGACAAGAAATTCCAGTAATTAACTCTTGATGAGTTCAGCACAGCTGTTAACTGAAAGCCTGAATTCCAGGAGACTCTACCTCATAAAACTGACTGAGAAAATCCAGCAGAGATGTTCAAAACTGATCATCTAAACAAGAGGAGATACTTTGAAGAAGAATTTAAAATATAAAACATATTCTGGTTTGCTTAACATGTTTTTTCTTCACAGGTTGATTGTACGAATTTTTTAAAATAGTATTAATATACAATGCAGGTCATTTTAAAATAATAAAAAACCACTGAATTTTAAGGTTTAAACTGAATTCTAACCTTTGACTGGTATTGTTTATAGAACAGTGATTTTTCTTCAACTTTTGCTGCACATCATTCAATTAAACTGGATTTATTTTTTTGTTTTTAGACTTTATGCAATAAAATGTACATGGTGGTCAGTGTTATTTGAGCACATATTTTTATTAAATCAAATTATCGTTGGTTTCTTCAGATTTGAGCTCAGAAGATCTCAGAGAGGAACTTACAAACCAAATGTGGCAGATATGACCATTAAAGCAGCATTAATAAAACTCAAGGGTTAAAACTAAACCCTGCTTGGCACATATCGTTGTGTCTCTTTGAAGAATAGATTATTTTATGTCTATATTTATGATAAAAGACATAATTAGCAACATATAATAGTTTATAATTATATCAATTATACTTCTTTAGTTAAAATAAAATGTTTTGTTGTTGATAACACATAATAATATCTAGATTCGTCACTGTTGGTCAGTAAAAAGACCACCTGCTGCTGTTCTAGTTCATAAACAATGACGTTTGATGGAGTCTGCCAGGAAAAGCTCGAGCACCATGGAAACCCTAACCCACGATGTACTGGGCCCGGGCTGTGGAGTGGTCCAGCAGGAGGATTTGGCCGTGTTTATATTGAAATGGACCAGAGCTAATAGAACAAACAGCCTTTAATATTCAATATTCATCTTTTGGACTGAAACAGAACCTCCAGTTCTGTTCTGATCCGTTTGTTCTGAGTGAGAGCATCTATATCTCCATATAAAAACTCACAATGCTTACAAATCCATCACAGCAGGTCCAGTCTTTCACCGTGATGAAGCAATACTGAAGCTACTGGCTTAAATTCAGGCTGAATGTACAACCACAATAAGAACTGACTGCAGTGATTCATGATTTTTTTTAGAATAGAACAGTGGTTGGATTTTAAATACTATCTTTTATATCCTCCTGAGATTCCCGGACATTTGCTTGGTTTGCATTTTAAAATTATCCCATGCCATCTGGGATCAGAAGGACTGAATTATTCCAAAAATAAAATAGCTTTCTATAAATAAACGTAATAAGTTTCAAACATGAAATTCAATGAGAATTTTTTACTTGGACTGGCTGTAGAAACTTTTGACTGGGATTCCCACCATCTTGATTTTAATCAATTGAGCATTATGTTGTCATGTAACCTCTAGATGGTTCTAGAGTGTTTCCATATGAGACCAAAAGGTCAACTTTAGCCTAACAATACAGTATATTTTTGCTAAATCATACAAGAGATAAAGAAAACAAACACTGAAGCTGAAACTAACCGCTTTATGTTGTGATTGAAATAAACTGCTTTTTTAATTTGGTTTAATTTGCTCATCTGTGTTCTGATGTATACATGCTTTATTATCTGCAGTGTGTCATGTCCGTGTGTGTTTTTGGAAATTATGATTTCTCTTGTGTTCCTCTCGGTAATAACTGACGGCGCTGTTGTCTTTTTTTTATATATAAAGTGTGTTTTGTATATTTTTCAGATGCTGCTTTATTTTTTCTTTTTTTTAGCGTTAACTAAAGCTCTGCTCAGCTCTGGTTTCTGTCCGATGTTTAACTGCTTTTGGAATGATGTGGAGCTGCGTCATGTTTAACTGTGTTTTTCAGTTTAGTTTTGTGTTGGTTTTTTATATATGTTTTTGTTCTTTTTTTGTGTTTTTTGCATTTTTTGCATGCTTAACATGGCTATTTTCTGGATTGTTCTTTTGGTAAGTTCGGACCCTGTCCGGGTCCCATTTGCTTTGTTTAGAGCTTGCACATATTTCCATGTAGCTTCTTCTAACCTTTCTGTTACATTTACATACATGTATATTCTTACGTAGCTAAACTGGACTAAAGGAACCTCAGGATTACAGATCATCTCTGAGATGCATTAAATAATAAAACAAAATAATACATTAAATTAAATTAAAAGAATATTAGCGGATATATTTGCATCCTGTTGTAGATCAGCGTATCCTGAGGTTTGTTGGTCTGCAGCTGCATGGTTACATGCTTGCTTTTAGATTTGTATCCATTTTAAACCCAATATATATTAATTAAAAGGCCCACAAACACACAACTGCAACAGTAGAATTTTACTAGAAAATAACAAGGATGATGTACATTCAAAAGCTAATTTATTCAAAATCAAGTTTTAAAGTGTAATTCCACTGAATGTTTGAAAGTGAGGTTTAGTTACTGTGCAAATAGGGAACAGCCGAGCCGAGCTCTCAAAACCAAAGGAACCAGCAAAACATCAGTAATCGGCCCTTTAATCAGCCATTTAAATGGCTTTTTAAAAGGTAAATAAGAGCATTTTTTTCTGGGATTAAAAGCGTAAATCAACTGTAACTGGAAATATCTGCACTAAACTGTGCTGGACTGAGGAGCACAGCTTTCCACACAAGCTTTTACAAGCACGTGCCCAACCATGTGGGTGGAGGTGTGTAGTGGTGATGAACTCTGAAGCTACATGAAGTTTGGAGGAGTCGCTGTCTTTCCCAGTCTCTTCCACTGTGTTATAATATCACTGACAGTTGGCTGTGGAATATTTAGTAGTGAGTATAGTGAAATTTCACGACTGGACTTGCTTCACAGGTGCTGCATCCTATCACTGTAATGGTGGACTCGGTCCGGATCTACTGAAACATGGTCCAGTGCATTATTTATTTATTTTTTATTTTTTTACTTTTCTAGATGGTTCAGACTTTCACACCAGCTGCACAAATTATTAAACAGTAGAAGACGAAATAGAACTGGTTCTGAAGAAATCGGACTCAATCCCTTGGTGCACAGAAGCGTCAGATGGGTCCAACTCTTAGATTTTTAAAATCAGTGGAATTTCCCTTAAAACAATTCTTCATTCTTTAAAACCATTAGTAACAATAGTCATAATCCTCGCACTATATAATGTCTGTGTTCATTTTAGATCTTCATCCTTGCTATTTTCATGATGGTGTAAAGGGGTTAATATAATTAAAATGCTGCTCACAGAAGCATTTTAATGGTGTTTAAGGAGTGAATGGTGGAGAAGTGGTAGAATAGTGTAAAGGAAATGCTACTGTCATGCCGATACATATAATTAATGGTTGTATTTGGTATTTGGTTATGGCCAGTGGCAAGTATTTGGCCATAACTTTTATAATACTCTTATTTTATGTGTATTTTCTTCTATTTTATCATTATTTTAGAAAGTCTCTGATGTTGTCTAAAGGGTTTTTGCACAGTGATGTCTAGAACATCATTAATGCTGCCAACTGTATAAAACATGCTTAACTGATAACCATGATAAACATCAGACTCTTATTACTACTAACTTGACTCCAGAGCATATTTGCCCTGTCCAGTTCAAAATTACTTTTACATTTACTTTTCTGTCTAATAAAAATGGTTTTAATGACAATTGGTGATGTGTATTTAACAATTTAAGCTCCACTGATCATTGGTCGGACCTTTTGTATTTCTAACATAACACAAAAAGTGTTCAGTAGATTATTATATCTTCATTGCTTCTAGGTAATGAATCTTATACCGTTGGAAATACTGTTAATTTCTTTTTTAATAGAGCCACTTTTGTAAGTAACATGTATTTGTGGGTTGAGCAGCAGTGCTGAGTATGTGGATTGTGCCCATTAAAATATTTCCAAATCTTCACTTCCATTGCCAAACAGCTGATTCTTCTATTGTTATTGCCATTTGTCTAGTGGTCAAAAACACTGCCACTATGATCGGGAGATCTCTGGATATTCGAATCCCAGTCTTGCAGCTTGCCATCAGCTGCCAGAGCCCTGAGAGAGCACAGTTGTTGGTCTTGCTCTCTCTGGGTGGGTACAGTACAGTAGATGGCGCTCCATCTTTCCCCTCATCACTCCTAGGGTGATGTGGATCAGCACAAGGCTGCGTCTGTGAGCTGATGTATCAGAACCGAGTCGCTGCGCTTTCCTCCGTGCTTTAGCACTGTGATGCTACTTGGCAATGCTACAGCATCAGCAGCAGTTCAAAAAGAGGCGGAGTCTGACTTCACATGTGTCGGAGGAGGCATGTGCTAGTCTTCTTCACCCTCCTGGTGTTGGGGCGTTTACGGGTGATTGGGGATATACAGTTGTTTGGCATTGGCAGAGAATATCTGGCAAATTTTTCTGCTGCTCATCCCACAAATTAATGTTCTTTACAAATATGAACCCATTTAAACAACAAAGAAATAATATACCAAACACAAATTTTCCATTCTTTTACAGAGTGAAATGTACAGCTCTGGAAAAAAACTAAGAGACCGCTTCAGTTTCTGAATCAGATTATCTGATTTTGCTATTTATAGGTTTATGTTTGAGTAAAATTAACAAAAATGTTGTTTTATTCTAAAAACTACAGACAACATTTCTCCCAAATTCTCCCAAATAAAATATTGTCATTTAAAGCATTTAAGAACATGAGACATGGCTGAAATAACAACAACAAAAAAAAGATGCAGAGCTTTCAGACCTCAAATAATGCAAAGAAGCATGAACAAGTTCATATTCAGAAAGTTTTTGTTTTCATGCATCTTGGCATCATGTTCTCCTCCACCAGTCTTACACACTGCTTTTGGATAACTTTATGCTGCTTTACTCCTGGTGCAAAAACTCAAGCAGTTCAGCTTGGTTTGATGGCTTGTGATCATCCATCTTTTCAATTTGGTAAAATCAAAGTGGTATCTTATTTTTTTTCCAGAGCTGTATCTGATCAGTGGAGCTGATAAGATGGTACGATTGGTGTAGGAACTGTTCTGGAAGCTGTTTAGCAGTGCAGAATTGCTCTGGAGTCACCGGTGTATTAAAGCTGGGCTTTCCCTCAGAGGGGCAGCTCGACGTGTTCAGACCTGATGCAGGGTTCAGTCTCTAGCCTCATTCCACTGCTGAAACCAGGACACAAGATCTGGCATGTCCCAACTGTTAAACAGAGTGTAGAGAGTGCCTTTTCTTTTCTTTGAAAACTATATCAGTAATAATCAGTTTCTGATCTTTCACACGCTGGTTAAACATCAGAAAAATTCCAGTCATTAACTTCATTCTGATCTGCTACGGCAGGAACGCAGGAATGCCGTCCGTCAGCTGTTATTACAGTAGTGCTGCTCTTTTACTATCATGTGGATTTCCTCATGAATGACACCATCATCTGAGCTCATCTTCAAACTATCACCTCGTTTTCGTTTGCGATACTTTATCGATGAGTGGCGACAAATATGAATTTATTTATTAAAAACACAGGAGCTCTAAACTTCCTAAGACTCGCCACCGATTAAGACTTACTAAAGTTACTGTATTTTTCACACTATAAGGCGCAATGGATTATAAGGCACATAATTATAAAGGAAGTGGGGGTTAGCTGACTAAGATAAGTAAAGCTAAGCTACATAAACAAAACTGTAATGAAAAAAAAAAAGACTTTCTTGTAAAGTCAAACGAGTGCTGGATGTTAATCTACCCAAATTCCTGTCCTTAAAACTGTTTATTTAGGTGAATAAAGTGCTTCCTTTCTTTACAGTAAGCTTAGATTCCTAAAATTCTACAGCACTAAGGCTGGAACATTAGCATTAGTGGCTAACCGCTACAATACCACCAAAGCTGGTTCTTAGCAATGTGGCTAACCCCTACAATACTGGTGAAGCTGACTGTTAGCATCAAGGCTAACTGTTCCAGGCCTACCAAAGCTGGTTCTTAGCAATGTGGCTAACCCATACAACACTGGTGACGTGGTCAATTAGCATTAAGGCTAACCTCTTCAAGCTTACCAAAGTCAACCATTAGCATCTAGGCTAACCACTCAAGGCCTACTTAATCCAACTGTATGTTAGCATCAAGGCTAACTGCTTCAGGCCTTCCAAACCGATTGTCAGCATCAGCGCTAACTGCTAAGAATCAGCATTGGTGGGATTGCAGCAATGTGGCTAACCCCTACAAACCTACCAAAGCTGACAGTTAGCATCAAGGCCAACTGCTCCAGGCCTGCCAAAGCCGATTGTAAGTATCAAGTCTAACTGCTTCAACCCCACCAAAGCCAACTGTTAGCATCAAGGCTAACTGCTCCAGGCCTGCCAAAGCTGCACTAACTGCTCCGATCCCACCAAAGCTGGTTCTTAGCAATGTGGCTAACCCCTACAACACTGGTGAAGCAGTCTGTTAGCAACAAGGCTAACTGCTCCAACCCTACCAAAGCTGCCTGTTAGCATCAAGGCTAACTGCTCCAACCCTACAAAAGCCAACTGTTAGCATCAAAGCTAACTGCTCCAATCCCAAAAAAGCTGTTTTTTTTTAGCAATGTTGCTAACCCCTACAACATTGGTGAAGCTGTCGGTTAGCATTAAGGCTAATCTCTTCAAGCCAACCGAAGCAAACAGTTAGCATCAAGGCTGACTGCTTCAGGCCTACCAAAGCCGACTGATTTATTAAAAATTAATGTATAAAAATGAATAAATAATAATTATCTTTCATTGAGAAATACAGAGTGTGAAAGTAGCTGGAAACACTTTGACGGCACTGTGTAAACTCCCGCTCACTAAAAAGCCTCAGTTTTATTATTAATATTATTAATATTTTCTGTGATTTATAACTGGAATAATGGAATATCAGAATTTCTGAATTATATTTATTGTCTAGACACTTTGAACCCTGCTGATCGGTCTGATAACAGTGAATAACAGTGCAGTGCTGATATATAATGTGTATATTTTTATATTTTATAATGTCCTTTTCTTCTTTTATAATTACAGCAACAGCTCGCACAGCTCCAAAAGGAAAAGTCTGAAATACTAAAGAATCTAGCTTTATATTACTTCACGTTTGTGGATGTTATGGAATTTAAGGTAAGAGATGGAGGCTGTGATAATAACAGTGTTTATCTCTGATCTGAAAGCAGCAGACTCTCTGAATGGTTGTTTTATTCCTCTTGTTCTCTCTCTTCTTCAGGATCATGTTTGTGAACTGCTAAACACTATTGACGCTTGCCAAGTTTTCTTCGACATTGTAAGTTTTTACTGAAGAATTTAACCCACAGTGTGTCACAGAATCTTTAATAGCTGTGTAAAGTTCCTTACAAAAAAGACATTGCTAGCTGTGGGCAGGTGATATCGTCCTAAAATAATATCACAATATTTCAAGACATTTTGCGATAACAGTAATATTGACCGTATGACAGATCATTGTATGAATGAATGTGTACATTCTTAAAATGATTATCTGCAGTAGATTAGCAAGATTTTGTATATAGATTTGTTTTTATTGATCTAATGTTCTATTTACCTTTTAGCCTTTTATTTATTCTATTTCTTTTAATCACTTCTTATTTTAATTTATTTTATGACCAGTTTTATTTTATTTATTTTGTCTTTTTATTTATTATATCTTCTGTTGGTAGACAGACAGACAGACAGACAGATACTTTATTCATCCCGAAGGAAATTTAGGCATCCAGCAGCAACAACAGAATACAATAAGAAACATATTCAAACATAAATTAAAACAAAGAAGAATAGAAAATATATAAGGCTATAAAAAACTTACTATACAAGGGAAGATATATCTGTAAACGGAGCAGTGCAGTAGATGTTGCTAATGGTCATTAAATAATTAAATTATTAACAGAGCAAAGTTTTATTACTTTCTTCATAATCTTATTTTAGTGTTATTTTTAGTGTTATTTTAGCTACTTTTATTTTTTAGTCCTTTGTTTCTTTATTTGTGTTTGTTATTTTTGTTTTAATTATTTATCTTTTTATTTTATTGATTTACATTTTAGCCTGTCCATTTATTATTTTATTCTGAATTCTTTTATTTCTTCTTTATTAAATCTTATTTGTTTTTTGTGTTTTCTAATGCTCTTACCGTTTTATTTTTGCTCACCTGATTAAATACTCATTTTTAATTAAAATTAAAATGTATTTTTCAGTCCATTTAAGTTGCAAACGCTTTGTTTATTGGTAACGTATTACCAAGTGAAAATAAATGGTGATTGATTAATATAATAATAATAATAATAATAATAATAATACTGTAACAAAATAAAAAATGTAACGAATAAAGAATAAAAAAAATCTACCGAACAGTTAGAGAATATATCTATTATTTATTTCACTGTTATTACCACATAGATTTTTTTAATCGTGTATTTTTTTTTCCAGTGTTATTACATATGATACGATATTGCACACTACTAGTGCTAACCTGGTACTGTTTATTAACATTAAAAGATTAATTCACTGTAAATTAAAACCTTTTCCATATTTTCCTCCAGACTGTAAATTTTGACCTCACGAAAAACTACCTTGACCTGGTTGTGACCTACACTACACTGATGATGCTGCTGTCTCGGATCGAAGAGCGTAAAGCCATCATCGGCCTGTACAACTATGCACACGAGATGACCCACGGCGCCAGGTATCATCCCCTATAGACCAGCTTATTTAATTCCGGTTATCTAAAACAGTAGAAACGTCATAAAAACCAATCAAGTTTTTACACAGTCTTTAAAAGAGGCACACACTTCATTATTTAACTGTAAATAAAACTACTTTCACTTTTCTCATCTGTTTTGTGCGCTTTCTTAGGGTGTAGGGAGCCATTTAGGACTTAAGGATATCCAAACCTATCAGCGTGAAGTTATCTTAGTTACAGAAAACCTGTTAAAAATGTAAAGATTAATATTATTAATGATGTTTTTTTTCCTTCTGCAGTGATCGAGAATACCCCAGGCTTGGGCAGATGATCGTGGATTATGAGAACCCCCTGAAAAAGATGATGGAGGAGTTTGTGCCCCATGGAAAGGTGAACATTTATAGTACAAATGGGTTAAAGCGATAGTCTGTAAGTTATTGTGAATTTGGGTATTTGGAGACCTCTCTGGTGAAAATGTGTCATTGCAGTTTTATGTAAAAATTAATTTAGAGATCTTCTGTTTTTAGAATTAATATATTAGATTCTGCAAGGACTCTCATGCCTAAATACTAATACCATTAATTAGAATTACTATTGCAAGGTATACCGATACTAGAAAAGTATCTCAATACTTCGTAATTAAGAAGTATACAATAACCCATTTATTCAGTACCGGTACTTTAACCCAATCAGCACCGGGTGTCACCTTTACACAAAAATCTCTCCTTGTCGTTTTCTCAGCTTAATAAATCAACAATACCTTATCAGAACACATCAGCATAAAGCGTATATGTCTAAAAAGATCTAGAAAGTCATGCTACCAGTCATGGCTCTGGTTTACAGCTTTATTCATAAGTATAATCTAGTGTCTGAGGAGTTTTCCTGCGCTGTGTTAACATTTACACCAACTCAGACCCTCATATCAACAAACAGGCGTGTTAACAATGTCTTGAATCATTGATTCCAATTTGCACTCGGTTCCTGCACTGATTTATTTAACGAGTCAGCTCTAAACTCAACCCATTCCTTAAAGCGTTCAAACAAGAAATATCAGCATATTTTGGCTCATTTCTGGTTGGGAGAGGCCCTCAGACAAAGTTAACTATCATAGAAATTATATAACCTTATGTTCTTTCTTGAAGTGAAGAATAAACATCATTATTTTTAATTGTTATTATTATTTTTATTAAAGAACAAAAAAAATAGTTCCATGTTTGATATTCTATTATTACAATAATTTCTGATGTTTTAGGTTTTTGTCAAAGTATCGTTTAAGTGTCGGTATTGATTTTTTTTGGGCAGCTGTCGTATTAGAATATGTCAGGAATAATACTATTAAACTTTAAGTTTATAAGAAAGGACCTTAGGGACTGCTGCTTTAATTCTAATAAATGTTAGCAGTCAGTTAGAACTGAGGAGAGCTGGCAGGATAAAAGAGAGCATAACCTTGCTAAATAAATCAGCAGATTTATCCGTTCTGAAAGGTGATAAAAGTACTTTTTTATGTGCTGGTTGCAATTACACATTCTCACCAGAGAGGTCGCTAAATATCCAGAACTTACAGACTGCAGCTTTAAGAAAGTACATCAGCAAAACTATTAAAAACAGTTAATATAGCATTTTTAAGTGTAATTAAAACTATTTTCTTTCTTTAATAATAGATATAGAACTTTTGTCATTAAATTTTATGTAAGACAAGTACTGATGATGATTTTCCCCTGGTTTTGGTGGCGTAGTCCCTGTCGGACGCGCTGGTCTCTCTGCAGATGGTGTATCCTCGCCGTAACCTGTCTGCTGATCAGTGGAGAAACGCTCAGCTCCTGAGTCTGATCAGCGCTCCCAGCACCATGCTGAACCCAGCACAGTCTGATACGGTACGTAATATATTTAAAACACGCGTTTTTGTTCAATATTTGTTATTACCTCTTTAATTTAGGTGTTTGTATAATAATAACATTGTGACATTGTGATTTATACACTGTGGTCAGCTTTAAGACTTATATCTTAGCTTTAAACACATTAATACCATATTTTTCAGTGCACTTAATCCTTTAATTACTCAAAAATCGACAGTGCTCCTTATGTATGAATTCAACCAGTCAGGTATTAAGTAGCAGTAAACCCACCCCACTGAAGTACAGAGTTATAGATGAGTTTCAGTAAAGACTTGAGTAAAGACCAGACTGGAGCAGTGTTAGCATTAGCTGCTAACCACAGTGATAGTATATTGAACTGTAGTCTCCGTTTTTGCCACATTAAAACAAGAAACGTGGTACGAACCTCTAGCTGATATCGCCCCTGAGTTACAGGAAAACTCCGTAATGCTAATGCTAATGCTAATGCTGCTGCACCCAGCCTTAGTGTAAATCTGGAATTTTTAATACTGTAAATAAACAGAAGTGCTTTATTCACTCAAATAAACATTTTTCAGGAGAGAAATCTGTGTGGATTAACATCCATTAAAATACTGTAAAATCTTGTTTTGCAGCATGTAGAATCTAAAAGAGAGTCTAAAGAGGTCGGTCAGTATCTAAGGACATTTTACAAATGATTAGTGGATTTTTAATGATGGTATTTAGGGATAGATGATATGGCAAAAATCTATAGGATTAATTTCTTAATTTTGGACGAAACAATACATTTAACAAAATCGGTTTTAGCAGTATAAAAGTCACCACCCTTAGAGTATTTAATCACACACTTATAGAGTTGGGTCATATGGTAGAAATGTTATTATAATATATCACAAAAAGTACCAACAGTGGCAGATTTTGATATTCTGCAATTCAAATTCTCTTTCATATATAGTACAGTGATTCTTATTTATTTTCTGCTGCACATCATCCAATTAAACAAGGTTTTCTTAGACTTTCTTTAAATAAATGTACAGCTGAGTACAGATGATTTCTTCCATATGCTTATTGTCGATTTGTTTTAGAAAATTTATCACGATAAGATAAAATATCGATATATTGTCCAGCTCTAATGGTATGTCCAATTCTTCCCCAGATGCCCTGTGAATACCTGTCTTTGGACACTATGGAGAAGTGGATAGTGTGTAAGTGTGGCACTGTAACCAAATGCATTTAAACGTATGAGTAAAAACCAGAGGTGTCGAGTAACGAAGTACAAATACTTCATTACCTTACTTATATAGTATAAATGTAGGTTATCTCTACTCTGCTGCAGTAATTATTTTTACATTTTCACACAGTTTTCTGAACTTTCTCCTTCTTACATTTTAATAAAAACAGCCTCGTTACTCCTATTTATTTAATTTCAGCTGGTTTTTATTCCGGCTTCTCATCGTTCAATAAAACCCCTATCCAGATAAATCTCTCCATCCAGATAGAGTGAATCTGATTGTGATTGGATGTAGAGAAGTATAAACATATACCATTCCCACTCCCTATTGGTTTATACTGTGATCCATCACACCTGCACATGGGGCATATATGCAGCTGAAACACTATAGGGAGCAGCCTAGTGCATCCTAAATTATATTATTAACGTTACCATTTTAATATTTTATCATTATAGTCATTATAGCTTTTAGTAAAATGTGTTTTGGGGAGAGGGGGGGGGGGGGGGTAATAGTGCACTATAGGACTCTGTGGGCGTGGCCTAAGCTTTTGTTCTTAATAGTTTTATTTTTTTTTCCCTACATTACTTTTACTTCTATACTTTAAGTAGTTTTGAATCCAGTACTTTTTTAAAAACACTTACTTAAAGAGTAAAAAGCTTGAGTTGATACTTCTTTATAACTTCTACAGAAGTATTTTATTAAACTCTAGTATCTATACCTTTACCTACAGAGTAATGAAAAGAGATACTTTTGGTATAAATCAGTGGGTATGGGTGTACACTAGGGGTGGGCGATATGGCTCTAAAATAATATCACGATATTTCAGGGTATTTTTGTGATAATGATATACTTGGCGATATAGGAAAACAATAAAATAATAAATTCATTTCAGGAATATAGTATAATAGTATAACAGTATAATCATAATGTGGCAAAATAAATAATACAGCATAAAATAATAAAATGCAGCAAAAAATATTGCAGAATATTTAGTGCATGCATATAAACTGCAAACTAAAACAATTATACAATAAATACACCTAAAGCTTCACAGTAAATAATAGACTACTTTTAACACAGAACAGCCCTATTATCACGATATGGATTTTTAATATCATGATATTTCTGTGTCACGATATATTGTGTGTGTGTGTAGTTGGGTTCATCCTGTGCCACGCCGCTCTGAACAGTGACCCCGCCGCTCTCAGTCTGTGGAAGTTGGCTCTGCAGAGCAGCTCCTGTCTCTGCCTCTTCAGAGACGAGGTCTTCCACATCCACAAAGCTGCTGAGGACCTCTTCGTCAACATCCGCGGGTCAGCCAATCACAGCGCAGCTCACACTCGAACATTAACTCATACTGAACACCTGTGTTCACCGGTACTGTAAAATTGGGACAAAACAGATCTATTTACTATTACTATGTGCAAAAAGATTATTTATTTACTGCTAACCTACAGATTTGGAATAATGAAGAGAGCACTTTATTTTCTGAATCAATTTCTCTGATTTATAGGTTTATGTTTGAGTAAAATGAACATTGTTGTTTTATTCTATAAACTACAGACAATATTTCTCCCAAATTCCAAATAAAAATATTCTCATTTAGAGCATTTATTTACAGAAAATGAGAAAAGATGCAGAGCTTTCAGACCTCAAATAATGCAAAGAAAACAAGTTCATATTCATAAAGTTTCAAAGTTTTAAGAGTTCAGAAATAATCAATATTTGGTGGAATAACCCTGGTTGGTTTTTAATCACAGTTTTAATTTCATGCATCTTGGCATCATGTTCTCCTCCACCAGTCTTACACACTGCTTTTGGATAACTTTATGCTGCTTTACTCCTGGTGTAAAAAATCAAGCAGTTCAGTTTGGTGGTTTGATGGTTTGTGATCATCCATCTTCCTCTTGATTATATTCCAGAGGTTTTTAATTTGGTAAAATCAAAGAAACTCATCGTTTTTATGTGGCCTCTTATTTTTTTCCAGAGCTGTATTGCTTAACAAAATCTGCACATACTGGAGAACCATGTTTCCTATAAGTCGTAGTTTCCTAGAACCATATTGTTTGTATGCATATGTTTTATATTTTGTTTGTATACGATTTCCCAGCTGTGGGATAAATATAGGATTATCTTAATTTGTTAAGTTTAATAAATGAATGTTTAACAGTGAGATACTCTGAGATGCTTACTTAGTCTTTTGCTTCTGTTACAGCTATAATAAGCGAGTCAACGACATCCGCGAATGCAAAGAATCAGCGCTCTCACACGCGTGAGTACATTCCTCACCCAGGTCATCCATAAAAATCCATAACCATCCACAAAATCTTAACAGGGTTCACTAGCTTCAAGTCCTTGTATTGTACGATAAATTTTATAATGTAGTTATGGTGACAGGTCTACCAACAGTTCCCATCTTGTTAGATCCCCACCTTCTAAATTTCAAGTGATCCAGCGCTGCCACTATAATCAGGAGATTGCTGGTTCGAATCCCGGTCATGCAGCTTGCCATCATCATGCTACCGGAGCCCTGAGAGAGCACAGTTGTCCTTGCTGTTTCTCTCTGGGTGGGTACAGTACAGTAGATGGCGCTCTCTCTTTCCCCTATTTATCACTCCTAGGGTGATGTGGATCAGCACAAGGCTGCATCTGTGAGCCGATGTATCAGAACCACAGAGTCGCTGCGCTTTCCTTCGAGCGTTAGCGCTGTGATGCTACTCGCTACTTGGTTCAAAAAGAGGCGGAGTCTGACTTCACATGTGTCAGAGGAGGCATGTTCTAGTCTTCACTAGTGATAGAGGCATATACAGCTGATTAGCAGCTAAATCGGTGGGATAATTGTTATTATCTTGTATTTTTCTGTGTTAATTTTAAGATCTTACTGTATCTCTTCGGTTCTCTGCAGAGGCTCCATGCACAGGGAGAGGCGCAAGTTCCTGCGTTCAGCCCTGAAGGAACTGGCCACCGTTCTGGCCGACCAGCCAGGCTTACTGGGCCCGAAGGTACTGCATACTGACCTCTGACCTTTACCCTCTGAACCCTGGAACCCTCGGGCGTGTTCTCAGATTCCTGCAGCTGAGAGAGTGAAGGCTGGGAGACTGATATTAGATGTTGTGCTGTTTTTCAGGCTCTGTTCGTGTTCATGGCGCTCTCTTTCGCTCGAGACGAGATCATCTGGCTGCTCAGACACGCCGACAACATCCAGAAGAAAAGCACAGACGACTTCATCGACAAGTAAATCAGCAGCTCACACACACACCCCCTCATACTGTCAGTCTCGAGCATGGACAAACACACAGACATGAACAGTCTATAGTTTTTATTTATATTTTTAACTGAGAGAGACAGAATTTCAAAGTATGAAAAAAATAAAATAAAAAAAGGTTATAAATTAAATTTGGTTTATTTTTGATTAACTAAAATGAGTGTTTGATCCTCAAGCAAAACCTGACTTCAGTATTTGGTGGAGACTGGATAGGCCACTCCAGTAGGGGTGAGCGATATGGCTCTAAAATAATATCACGATATTTCAGGGTATTTTTGTGATAATTATATACTTGGCGATATAGAAAAACTAAAATAATTCATTCATTTCAGGAATATAGTATAATAGTATAACAGAATAATCATAATGTGGCAAAATAAATAATATAGCATAAAATAATAAAATGCAGCAAATAATATTGCAGAATATTTAGTGCATGCACATAAACTGCAAACTAAAACAATTATACAATAAATACACCTAAAGCTTCACAGTAAATAATAGACTACTTTTAAGACAGAACAGCCCTATTATCACGATATGGATTTTTAATATCATGATATTTCTGTGTCACGATATATTGTATACGATATAATATTGCCCACCCCTACACTCCAGTATCTTGATGTGTTTTTTCTTAAGCCACTTCTTTGTTGCCTTGTCTCTATGTTTTGGGTCATTGTCATGCTGGAAGACCCATCCACGACCTATCTTCAGTGTTCTGGCTATAAGGCTAGGAGGTTCTTATTCAAGTTTTTTATGTTACGTGGCCCTCTTAATCAGCCACTTTATGTAGAGAAACAACCAGAATGTTTCCACCTCTAGGTTTAGACAGTTGCGATAATGTTTGTAGGGTTATATCCAGCATTTCTCCAATGGTGGCGAGTCGAGTTGCTGCTAAAGCCTTCTCTGAATCTTCTCTCTCTCTCCCTCTTTCCCTCTCTACTAATGGTTTTCTTGGTGGCTTGTCTCCCAGCTCCCTTGAGATCATTAACCATTCTATAATAGTTGATACAACACCTGGTTTTGTTAAATCATTTGATTAGGTTCATTATGTTAGTGTGTTAGCATTTCAGAACATACAAATTAATACTCTAAAATAGATAATTGTTGCTCATTTTTAAGTCGGACAGATTTTACCCCACTGTGTATATCGTTTTTTTCATCACAAATAAAAATATATAACAAAATGCTTCAAAAATAAGTGATTTATTAGATTTAATCATTGCTTTTTTGTTTTAGGCACATTGCGGAGCTGATCTTCTACATGGAGGAGCTGAGGGCTCACGTGAGGAAGTACGGTCCGGTCATGCAGAGGTACTACGTCCAGTACCTGTCTGGCTTTGATGCCGTCGTGCTGAATGAGCTCGTACAGGTGAGCCTCGCTCAGACCTCCACTTACAGGCTACTGTTTCGAAATATTAAAAAAAAAATGATGATACATATTTATGTACATGTTTTCACACACAGATAAAATGCATTACTAGAGGCAGATTCTTAAAAAATATATACAGTATAACAGTATAATATATGTAACTGTATAACAGTGTAAATTTACTGTTATACAAAATAACTCAACACACAGCCACTGCCAACAAAAATGAGTACACAACTAAGTGAAATTGATCAAATTGTGCTCAAACTATCAATATTTTGTATGCGCGTCATGGAGCTGTTGGATGTTAGAGACCTTGCACTCCTCCATCTTCCGTTTGAGGATGCCCCACAGATGCTCAATCGGGTTTAGGTCTGAGGACATGCTTTGCCAGTCCAGCCCCTTTATCCTCAAATGCGTATCATTTATCCCAGTAACACATTTATTACAGTTCATTATACCACAGTTAGTTACGACCTTCAATGTGATTGGCTGAGAGACATTAAATGAGTGCCATTATCAGCCGGTAATGCACTGTAACCGAAGCTTTCCATGTATAACTCCACATACACCACATACAGGTAACCTAGCAACAATGCAGCGCTTACAAACCAAACAGCGCAGCTACAAACAGAGCAGCAATGGAACTATTTTAAGTGGCGGAGTTTTTATAATCAAATAGATCCTATTTTCTCCTCCTCTTTAACTCTTTCAGTAAAATCTTTCAGTAAAGAGTGATAATGGTACTGTGGTGTCATCTTTATACCAACATTTAATAAAATCCTATTTGAGCAACTCAGAGCCAAGTTTATAAATGTGTAATAGTGATGGAGAACCCAGTGAACACATGCTGACAGTGATGCTGTAATTTGAGAATGATCTGAAATTATTTTTTAAATTTTAGGAGAATTATCAGATCTGACCACCAGATGGAGACAAACTGTTAGATATTCTTCTTCCCCTTTAGAGTTTCAGTAGAAACTGATTCTGTAGTTTGTTTTTATCTGGGAGATAATTGTAGATTTGTTTGATGTGTTTGATTTTCAGAACCTGTCCGTGTGTCCGGAGGATGAGTCTATCATCATGTCGTCTTTCGTGAACACGATGACTTCTCTCAGTGTTAAACAAGGTACTGCAGGGTTTCTCTTTTAATAGTTCAGTCAGTTATTAAAGGTGTTTTATTCTTTATACCAGGACAGTACACCCATATTTATACTTACAATAATTAGTTTTAAAGGAAAATTAAGACAATAATTTATAAAGCTTCATTTAACTTTAAAAAATACGTTTTATAAGAGGTGTTGTTACCTGGGGAGCTGTTAACTTGCGGTTTCTGAAGCTGGTAAGTTCATAGATTGGATGAGTTTAGTATTAATTTACAATGCAGAACATTTTAAAAATAATAAAAAAACACAGAATTTCAATTTTTAATATTGATGTTCATACTATTTTAGTTAAAAATATTAGTTAAGAACTATGTTTAATTATCTTAAGAGTATTGATCATATATGACAGTATTTAATAATGTATTTCGTGGCTACTTTTATCTGTTTAAAGTATGTTTATCTTACTTTTTCCAGTAAGTTTTGTCTGTGGAATTTAATACATATATGACTATTAATGGCTTTTTCACGACATTACATTTAACATTACACAAATATTCTCTCTCTCTTACTATCTTGCTCTTTATCACTCTCTCTCTATCCGTCTCTCTCTCTCTCTTTCTCCCTCTCTCTTAATATCTCTTTCTCTCTCTCTCTCTCTCTCTTACTATCTCTGTCTCTATCTCTCTCTTTCTCTCTCTCCCTCTCTCTTAATATCTCTTTCTCTCTCTCTCTCTCTCTCTTACTATCTCTGTCTCTATCTCTCTCTTTCTCTCTCTCCCTCTCTCTTAATATCTCTTTCTCTCTCTCTCTCTTTCTGTCTCTTTCTCTCTCTCTTACTATCTGTGTCTCTCTCTTACTATCTTTCTCTTTATCTCTCTCTCTATCCGTCTCTCTCTCTCTCTTTCTCTCTGTCTTAATATCTCTTTCTCTCTCTCTCTCTCTCTCTCTCTCTTTCTGTCTCTTTCTCTCTCTCTTACTATCTGTGTCTCTCTCTTACTATCTTTCTCTTTATCTCTCTCTATCTGTCTCTGTCTCTCTCTCTCTCTCTTATTATCTCTGTCTCTCTTAATATCTCTTTCTCTCTGTCTCTCTTACTTTCCCTTTCTCTCTCTCTTACTATCCCTTTCTCTCTCTCTCTCTATCCCTTTCTCTCTCTTTCTTACTACCCCTCTCTCTCTCTCTCTCTCTTCCCCTCTCTCTTAATATCTCTTTCTCTCTCTCTGTCTCTCTCTCTCTTACTATCTGTGTCTCTCTCTTACTATCTTTCTCTTTATCTCTCTCTCTCTTTCTCTCTCTCTTACTATCTCTGTCTCTATCTCTCTCTTTCTCTCTCTCCCTCTCTCTTAATATCTCTTTCTCTCTCTCTCTTTCTGTCTCTTTCTCTCTCTCTTACTATCTGTGTCTCTCTCTTACTATCTTTCTCTTTATCTCTCTCTATCTGTCTCTGTCTCTCTCTTTCTCTCTCTCTTAATATCTCTTTCTCTCTATCTGTCTCTCTCTCTCTTACTATCTCTGTCTCCCTCTCAGTTCAGTTCAGTTCAGAGGTGCTTTATTAGCATGAATGTAATTACATACACTATTGCCAAAGCAATTAATAATACAAGTAAACAGACGTTATAAAATAATAAAAATAATAATAAATAAATACTAACAATAATAACAAAAATAAAATACATAAGTAAATCTACAGATTAGAGAGAAAAAAAAAAACAGTAATATTAAAAAGGTTGAGTTATTAATAAAGAAAAGAAGTAAAAGTAGTAATAAAGCATGTTAAAGTTAGATTAATAGAAGTAAAAGAGGTAACATTAATATATTAATATCAATATAACATATTACAGATATAAGTACAGATATTAGTGATTGGTGGACGGTCTCACTGGTTGTCTCTCAGGTTGTGACAGGCTGTAATGTATTGGGCAGCGAGTGTGATCAGCTCTCTGCTCTCTCCCAGTATGTAGGGCAGTTTGTGTGTATTAGTGCAGTGTAGGAACTCGGGGGCGACGCTGCTAAATTTCCTATAATATAAACTCCTGATGGAGTGGTATTTTGGACACTCTGTGAGGAAGTGCAGCTCTGTCTCCACCACTGCCAGCTCACAGTGAGAGCACAGTCTGGCCTCTCTGGGTGTCCAGTTCTGCCTGCGCCGGCCGGTCTCCACGGCCAGGCTGTGCTCACTGAGTCTGTACCTGCTCAACATCTTTCTCAGTTTTCTATCTTTAATTTCTGTCAGGTAATCTGCCAGAGTGTATTCTCGGTTCAGAGCCGAATAGCACTGCAGTCTGTGCTGCTGTTTTACTGTCTCAGTCCAGTGTGTGATGTATTTCTGTTTTTGTTGGGTAATAATTTGGTTGGGTTTAATGTTTTGGGCGAGTGTGTAGTGGGGCTGGGTGGTGTGTGTGATGTCAGTGTGTGTTAGGTCAGTGAGATTCAGGATCAGCTGGGTTAGGGGACTCCTCTGGATGTTCAGCTCTTGGCAGGTCAGTGCTTTATAGTGGAGTGAGTGGGGGTCACTAGATTTAATGTGCTTCCAGAAGTTTATGGCTCTTTTTTGAATGTTAATTATTAGAGGGTACTGTCCTAATTCTGCTCTGCAGGCCGTGTTCGGGGTCTTCCTCTGCACACTGAGGAGATTCCTGCAGAACTCTGTGTGCAGAGTTTCAACTGGGTGTTTGTCCCAGTTTAAAAAATCATTTTGAGTGAGGGGTCCCCAAACCTCACTACCATACAATGCAATGGGTTCTATTATTGATTTAAATAATTTTAGCCAGATTTTAATGGGAATTTCAAATTTAAAAGATTTTTTAATGGCAAAAATAGCTCTTCTCGCTTTTTCTTTGAGCTCCTTCACAGCCAAGCCAAAACTTCCAGTATAACTGAACGTTACACCCAAATATGTGTATGTTTTAGTATATTCAATATTTGTGTTATTAATTTTAAAATTAAAATTCCCCTGACTTTTTGTCCCTTTTTGAAACACCATGATTTTGGTTTTTTGGTGGTTTATTTTCAAAGCCCATGTGTGACAAAAGTCCTCCAGTACTTTGAGACTTTGTTGTAGTCCCTCTCTCTCTCTCACTTTCTCTTAGTAAATGTAAATGTAATAAAAAAGCAAAGAAAGAAAAAAACTAAAACTAAAATATGCATATGATTTAAAATAAAAAATCATTAGAAATGATAGAAGTGTACAATAATATAAAAATTGCATTAACTATAAATATAAACTGTCTCTCTCTCTGTCTCTCTCTCAGTGGAGGATGGCGAGGTGTTTGATTTCAGAGGGATGAGGCTGGACTGGTTCCGTCTGCAGGTGAGTTTTGGAGCGGGAGCAGCAGTAAGCTGATCCTGAAGCCTCCAGCTGAGGAGAGGAGATAGTGTTGCTGATCCCTCAGGCTCAGGCGTAATGAATAGAGCAGTTAAACTGGAGTACAGCTCTTCATCTCAGCGCTATCAGTAACATTTAATCCCATTCAGAAACCAGAGTCTCATCATCTCCTCATCACTGGAGACCCGTCAGGCATAACTAATCAAACTGTCAGATTTAAGTGCCTGAGAACAGAACCGCCACACTACGCTTCCTCCAGGTTTTATTACACACTAGATGGCGCTGGTGAGAGCATGTAAAAATATTGGGAGCATCTGGATGTTAAGTCACAAATTTGTCACTTACTTTTTTTAATTCAAAAACTTTTTTTTTTATACTGAATTACATAATATTTAAACACGGAAATTATGTTTTTTAATGCTGTCTAACTTTAAATTATAGCAGTTTCTGACTATGATTTTAAACAACCAGTCAACACAGTAGTTCTCAATAGGAGGCAGTACCAACCAGTCAACAATCAGTATTCTTCAGTAAGCGTAATGCCTATCAGTCAGCACTCAGTAGGGATGATGCCAACCAGTCAGCACTCAGTAGGAGCAATGCCGACCAGTTAGCACTCAGTATTCTTCAGTAAGCGTAATGCCTATCAGTCAGCACTCAGTAGGAGCAATGCCAACCAGTCAGCACTCAGTATTCTTCAGTAGGAGCAATGTCAACCAGTCAGCACTCAGTATTCTTCAGTAGGAGCAATGCCAACCAGTCAGCACTCAGTATTCTTCAGTAGGAGCAATGCCAACCAGTTAGCACTCAGTATTCTTCAGTAGGAGCAATGCCAACCAGTCAGCACTCAGTATTCTTCAGTAGGAGCAATGCCAACCAGTCAGCACTCAGTATTCTTCAGTAGGAGCAATGCCAACCAGTTAGCACTCAGTATTCTTCAGTAGGAGCAATGCCAACCAGTCAGCACTCAGTATTCTTCAGTAGGAGCAATGTCAACCAGTCAGCACTCAGTATTCTTCAGTAGGAGCAATGCCAACCAGTCAGCACTCAGTATTCTTCAGTAGGAGCAATGCCAACCAGTTAGCACTCAGTATTCTTCAGTAGGAGCAATGCCAACCAGTCAGCACTCAGTATTATTCAGTAGGAGCAATGCCAACCTGTCAGCACTCAGTATTCTTCAGTAGGAGCAATGCCGACCAGTCAGCACTCAGTATTCTTCAGTAGGAGCAATGCCAACCAGTCAGCACTCAGTATTATTCAGTAGGAGCAATGCCAACCTGTCAGCACTCAGTATTCTTCAGTATGAGCAATGCCAACCAGTCAGCACTCAGTATTCTTCAGTAGGAGCAATGTCAACCAGTCAGCACTCAGTATTCTTCAGTAGGAGCAATGCCAACCAGTTAGCACTCAGTATTCTTCAGTAGGAGCAATGCCGACCAGTCAGCACTCAGTAGGAGCAATGCCAACCAGTCAGCACTCAGTATTCTTCAGTAGGAGCAATGCCAACCAGTCAGCACTCAGTATTCTTCAGTAGGAGCAATGCCAACCAGTCAGCACTCAGTATTCTTCAGTAGGAGCAATGCCAACCAGTCAGCACTCAGTATTCTTCAGTAGGAGCAATGCCAACCAGTTAGCACTCAATATTCTTCAGTAGGAGCAATGCCAACCTGTCAGCACTCATTATTATTTAGTAGAAGCAATGCCAACCAGTTAGCACTCAGTATTCTTCAGTAGGAGCAATGCCAACCAGTCAGCACTCAGTATTATTCAGTAGGAGCAATGCCAACCTGTCAGCACTCAGTATTCTTCAGTAGGAGCAATGCCAACCAGTTAGCACTCAATATTCTTCAGTAGGAGCAATGCCAACCTGTCAGCACTCATTATTATTTAGTAGAAGCAATGCCAACCAGTTAGCACTCAGTATTCTTCAGTAGAAGCAATGCCAACCAGTTAGCACTCAGTATTCTTCAGTAGGAGCAATGCCAACCAGTTAGCACTCAGTATTCTTCAGTAGGAGCAATGCCAACCAGTTAGCACTCAGTATTCTTCAGTAGGAGCAATGCCAACCAGTCAGCACTCAGTATTCTTCAGTAGGAGCAATGCCAACCAGTTAGCACTCAGTATTCTTCAGTAGGAGCAATGCCGACCAGTCAGTAATCAGTAGTTCTCATTAGGTACAATGCCAATTTTCAGTAAGAGCAATACCAACCAGTCAACACTTGGTAGTTCTCAGTAGGGGCAATGGCAACCAAATCTATCAAACAAATAAATGATGTGGCACCGCTGAGCTGCAGGCGCTGTGGTTTTCTGAGAAGCAGCACAGGATTGTTTATGGGTAAAGAGGGGGAGTGAATGGCGTAGTTTGTTCTGAATCATCAGAGCTGATAAACGTCTGCAGGTGGAAATGTGTTATTCTGTTATTTGTTCATAATTTGAAACAGTTGGGAAACATGTTTTTCTGCATTCTGCGAGGAATGAAGCACGAGACTGGTCAAATTATTCAGACATCAGTCAGAAGACCTTAAATATCTCAGAGATTTTCATGTGTGCGCATATTCACACACATATTTGCATATAGTTTGAATATTTCTGTCTTCAACACTTAAGATTGGTTTAGATCTGTCCCATATGTTTTTATTTATTAAATAAATGTATTTGTTGTGGTTTGGGCTGGACCTGAAGTTGAAGCTGAAGCAGCTGTTTGATATTCTGTTCTACTGATATAAACCCAATTTTGATGCACCGTGCCATCTGTAATCAAATGCAATGGATGGTGTATAAGTATATATAAGTAATTTGTAATAATTTTACAGTGAAAGGATAATAATAAACGAGTTTATTGGGGAAAACTGTACTGTAATCAAAAGGAGGTTCTAGTTTAGACCCTGTTGGTTCCTCTTATATGGATATAAGATGATACAGGATTGAGAGGGTTGGGTTTGGAGGTTCTAAAGGTTCTGTATGGATCCTGCAACACATTTACCCACAGATGTTGCTAAAGCTGGGCCTGTAGATCCTGTAGCTCTTCACTTGTAGGTTGAAGCTGAAGCTGTAGCGTCCCAGCTGCTCCATAATCAATGCTGGATTGGTGATAAATCTGGAGAGGCAGCAACAAATGTAGCTGTTACAGCTGTTCACATTACCACATCAGATTTTTTGCTCAATGTGGCTCAAATCTTAATTAACTGTGGGAACATGCCAAATCCGATTTTTTTTTCGTCAAATCCCATCCACGGACATGCGACATGCATGTGAAAGGTCAAATCTGAATTAATACGTCTTTTTGCTTTTACGCATTAGCATTAGCGCTACATGCTTCTCTCTCGTACCCACACTGTATCTCTTGGTGCAGCTGTGCAGCTGTAGCTGCAAAAAAAAAAACAGCAAAAGCAAACCACCTGTCCTTTTTTCACCTCCTGGGCCTGAGCATGAACTTCAGAGCAGCTGTTTACTCTCCACTCCAGCAAAAGATGCTCCACATATGAGCTGCTAACAAACGTCTCTCGTCTCTCTAATATGATATTCATTTTGTTGTTGGTGAAGAAGGAGACGTTAATACAAGTATATGCGATAGTTTTAACTGTGTTGGTGCAGTGTTTCGCTCCAGAGCAAAAGAAGGATTTAAGCACTCACCATAAGGCCTCCATACTTGAACCCAAGCATTGTTATTTTGTTTCATATCACTGTAATTTATTATTATTTAGGAGTGACAGAGCCGTGAATTACGATTTCAGAGTGTAGTGTAGTTTAAAGGCCGCTGGGCTGATCCGCAGTGCCTCCATGTGTTTGTTACACAAGCTCTCTCAGGTTTCAGAGCTCCACAAAAGTGGTCTCCCTCAGAATCGCTGGAAGCAATCATGACTGTGAAGGGGTTGCCAGCGCTGTCATAAACCTCCCGTTTTGTTTCCAGAGAAGCCCTGAACTCTCCTCTGCTGTCCTGGCCTGGCCGTCTGCCTCTGGCTGGCTGAACCCAGCACTGTGGAGCTGATGGTCCAGTTTGAGGTGTGGGTGTGGTTTCATGTAGCTTCAGATTAGCTCAAGAACAGAACAGCATAAAGAGCTTCTTGGAATGAAGAGTTTCCATGGCCAAGAAGTTTAAATCCATCCAAGCCTCACATCACCAAACGATGCAATGCAATGCATTGAATGCAGTGGTGTAAAGCACGACACCTCTGGAGGGACGAATCATCACACTTCTTCTAAAAATCTGATAGATAAGTCTGGGTTTGGCAGTTGACAGGAGAACTTGAGAGAGAGCTTGTCATTGTGCCATTGAGTGTAAAGTTTGGTAGAGGGGGGATAATTATGATTATGGTGTGCAAGAGTTATGCAAGATTATGCAAGAGTTGGGCTTAGCCTCTTAGTTCCAGTGGAGATTTAAACAACTGTCTTTTTATTGATTTTGCATTATATAATATACCCAAACATTTGAGAAAAAAAGTAGAATAGACAAAACCGCAACCGATCCCGCCAAAAAAAAGAAAAATCTTAAAAAGTCTTGAATTTGTCTTTTCACTAAGTAAACAGATAAAATATAAATATAACCACGAATATGTAAGTACATTCTTTCAGTTCAAAGAAAAGGCAAAAAGAAAAAAAGTTTATAAATAAATTCACAAATGTAAATTACAGTATAAAATTGAATATTAAATAGTTTCCTAATCCACAGAGTCCATCTTGTCTATATAGGTCAAAACAGGTTGCCAAATACTATGAAATCTACCACTTACAGCCTACCAAAGTGTATAGAATTGTTTCTAAAATCACCCAATTTTTAAAAGTAGCCACTAAAGTGGTGAAAGCTACCACCTTTGAGCCATATTTCCCCAACTTCAGTGAAATAAACCCTTAACGCTTCAGGAAACCAAGAGATTCTGGACAATTTCATGCTGTCAACTTTGTGAGAACAGTTGGAGGACGACTCCTTTCTTTTCCAACATGAATACTAAACACCAGACCACAAAACAAGCTCGATAAAGACATGGATGAGAGGATGAGAGTTTGAGAGTTTGGTTTGGCAGAAGAACTTGACTGGCCTGCACGGAGTCCAGACCTCAACCTGATAGAACACCTTGATGAGGTGAGATAAATTAGAGTAAAAACTCTGATCCATCACTTCTCCTGCAACATTATTGTCTGACCTCAAATATTCCCATAAACTCACTTTTAAACCTTGTGGAAAGCCTTTCCTTGAAGAGTTGATGTTAAAAGCTGTAAAGTGTGGGCAGACGTCATGTTAAACCCAATGGATTGAATGAAGGATTGGGATGTTCACATTAACGTGTATCGTTATACGTTTTTTATCTTCATCTCTAAAAATGACCAAAGTAACCGTGTGTATTTTTGAGTTTGAGTGTGTGTGTGTGTGTGTGTGTTCTGAGTGTGTGTGTGAGCATCATTGGAGTTCAGTCAGTTCACTCCGTCTGCTGCTCCCGAGTTTCTGAAGCTGCAGAGCTTTTTTGCTGCCATGGCCGATTAAAGCCACCAGCAGCAGCAGCAGCAGCAGCAGTCTGTAAAAGAGCTCTAAAAATAATCATCTCGTTTTTATAACTTTCCCTTTTCCTGCTTTAAATAGGAGCGGAGTGTTTATTGTGCCGTCCTGCTCCGTGTAACCGCGGGCACACGCTCACACGGCACCTGCCCGCTGACTCTGGGCTCGGGCTCGGGCTGGGGCTGGCGGCGCTGGTGAAAACCTGCCCGGGTGTCTGCGTTCGTTCTTCTTGGCTTCAGCTGTGTTTTATTAGAGGAGTTAAAATGCACTGATCTGTAGATCAGAAGCTGACGATTCAGCTGCGTCCGATTCGGAATGTAGAATTTGTTATTATATCAAATTATATGGTCCAAAAAATCTGCAGTAAAAACTTCTCAGATCACACCTGTGCAGTCAGAGTGAACTTGAATAATTATTTGAATCTTGTCTTTTTCAGTCACAAAATTGCTCACACAAGTAAAGGCGTCCTCAATTCGGTCGTTTACATTATATGTGACACTGTCTGCACTTGCTGAGAGACCAGTTTGGAAGTTTTTAGATTAAACAGAATAAAAATAGACAGTGAGTATAGTAGAAAATAAGTAAGAGTAGACGGAAAAAAAGGAGAGCAACAGTAAGTGAGGGCTTCAGTGGTGGAAAAACGAGATAAGAGCTCATAAAAAATATTTGAATGATGTGTTTCTTCCAATAATATTGCAAGGCTTGTCTCGCAGCGCAGCCATGTGTTGGCGAATAACGTGTCCCTTTTCAGTAAGCTGGAGAGAATTCTATGTGATGAGCTCAGCTGCAGTCTGAAATCAACTCAGACTGGGATTAAAGTGAAACTTAACGTGAAGCTCTGCTGTGTTGCGATCTATTTCACTGGATTTAGGGCCTCTTTTATCTGCGGTCAGATTTTGTCTGGGAGGCAGAATTCTGTGGTTGAAAAGTCAACTCACCGATCTGAAAATATTCTTCAAACCAATCAGTGTTGAGTATGGGGAGACTCCGCCCACCTCAGAGATGCTGTTGTTTTTTGGTGCGCTCATTCAACATACTGCAGTGTGAAACTGAAACTAAATGTACAGAATACAATGAAACACAAACATTAGGGTTGTTTCAGACTTCAGTATGAAAACACTTTTATTAGAATTGTAGATTTTGTGATGCATTTAGTTTCATTTAGGTTTCAAAAGAAGCATCATCATTGGAAATTGTTGTTGGGATTTATGTGCATGGTTTTCTCACTAGTGGCTTAAAACGCAACTGACTTTAAAATTTTTCCCCACTTTGAAGAGTAAGTGTGTGTGTCTCTGTGTGTGTGTGTGTGTGTGTGTGTGCATGCTCTCACAGCTGTTTTGCTCAAATCTGTCTGGGAAAAACGTAAAACGCTGAGGTTTTGGGTCCCGCAATCTGATCCAGGAGACGCTAGCGGTTCTGAGATCAAAGGCTCGTGTTCTCCTGCCGGTTCTGTCTGTTTTGCATACTCTCTTCAGTTGATCCCATGTGCTCGGGAGGAAATTGTGTTGGTTGGCCCATTGTCTGATTCAGCAGTATCAAGTTAACATGAATATTTCCCAGAAATCCTCCTCAGAAGTTAATGATATGGTAAAGCATCGAACCGCACGTTTTCCAGCCTCCTGCGCCGCCGCTTTCGCCCGGTTCCGCTCCTCCGCTGAGCCGCCTGCGGTTATTACTCACGGAAACACAGCCGGCCGTTACCCCGGCGTCTGGGGTGATTTTAATTTAATTGTTTTTGTTGTAGTTTTTTGTGCTCATGTTTGCCGGAGTGATGAATTAAGTTGAACTGGTTGAGTTACGGATGCTGAGGAGTTGGGGTGTGCCATATCATAATGTACACAATATAATTGGTGAATTTAAAACATCTTTATAGTAGAGCTGGGCGATAGGGCCTAAAAAAAAAAAAAATTCTATTTTTTTTTAATTAATTTATTTTTTTAACCCATTTTAAAAATCTAACTACAGATGACAAAGAAATGGTTGAAAGCAAGGCTTACTTTTATTTTTTATTTTTTTCCTGATCGCTGTGTTGGGAGGAGGGTCACTGAACTATGGGAGCCCAGAAGGGAGTAGGTAGCATAAGTTTAAACTGAGAAAAAAGCTATTTTTTATAAAAATCAACGATTTAGCGC
Organism: Astyanax mexicanus; assembly: GCF_023375975.1. Lineage (NCBI taxonomy): Eukaryota > Metazoa > Chordata > Actinopteri > Characiformes > Acestrorhamphidae > Astyanax > Astyanax mexicanus. Next base: position 49,876,961 of record NC_064418.1, on the reverse strand, counting down.
CCTGCTCTACTCTATGATGATCATAGTACGATTCTGTCTTGAAGTTTAATAAGGTGAAATAGATGTTCAATAAGTGGTTATTGTGCTTTAACTAGAATTCTAAAATAACTAGAAAAAGGTCCAGTATCTCCGAAAAAGTGAGTACACTTTGATCTAATGTAAAGTAGTCTGTGTACAGCTACAATATAACAGTGTAAATTTGCTGTGCCCTCAAAATAACTCACATAACCTACAGCCTACAGTGAATACAGCACAAGTATGATCATGCATTTCTCCAGACCCAAAAAAATATATATTTTTGAGCATCTGTGGGGCATCCTCAAACAATCGGTAAAGGAGTGCAAGGTCTCTAACATCCACAATCAGCTCTGTGATTTTGCCAAGGAGACAACCTGTGAAGCTCTAGTGAACTAGTGAATCATTTTCACTGTAAGCGTTTAAACTGAGTTTAAACTCAGGATTGAGTGTTTAAAAACTCCAGCAGCACTGCTGTATGTGTTCAAATCACTTTACCAGCACAATATACTAACACTTCCTATACTGCCACCATGCTAATCATGCTACTACACTCTAGGGTGGTCCTGAGTACTGAAGAAGAACAGGGTGAAAAGAGGATACTAATAATACAGTGTACTAAATTATAATAGAATTTTTTATATCATAGAAATAACTCACTCTCTGTACGTTTCTATCTTGTGTGCAGGCCTACACCAGCGTCTCCAAGGCTTCCCTGGGTATCTCGGACCACCGTGAGCTGGGGAAGATGATGAACACCATCATCTTTCACACCAAGATGGTGGACTCTCTGGTGGAAATGCTGGTGGAAACCTCAGACCTCTCGATTTTCTGGTACGGCTCAACCTCTCTCGCCCCCACACTCAACCCCCCACGGGTCAGATAAAGCTGTCTGCTTTAACGTCCCACAGAGGACCCTCCATCTCCTCTGTAAAACGTCTGTATCTCCTCTGCAGTTGCTAGGGGCGACGCTGTGTTGGGGTAGTGTTTGGATGTTTTTCCTGCGGCGTGGTGGGTGGGGCAGCGGGGGGTGTTGTAGATATGGCTGTACCAGAAGGAGATGGAAACTCAAACTGTGTTGTCCCCCTTTTTCTCTTTTTTGATCTTTTGTACTCCGTGTTCTCTCCTCTCTCTCTCTCTCTCTCTCTCGTCTCTGATAGTTTCTACAGTCGGGCGTTTGAGAAGATGTTCCAGCAGTGTTTGGAGTTGCCCTCTCAGTCCCGTTACTCCATCTGCTTCCCTCTGCTCTGCACACACTTCATGAGCTGCACCCATGAGCTCTGTCCTGAAGAGGTGAGCCCTGTTACACAAGCTCCGAGAAGCTCCTGTATCGATATTGTGCCTTAAAATGTATTTATGTAGGTCTAAAGAGGGTGTTAACAAGATATAAATAATCCATAAACCCCAAAAACATACATTATCAGCACTCTCCTGGAGAAAAGCCAGCATTTACACTTAAAAAATAAAGTTCTTTGAGTGATGCCACAGAAGAACTTCATATTCCAACGACTTTTTAGTATCAATTTAAAGCTATTCATTCATTTAAAGTATAGTATAGTTATTTATAATTAGCTCAAACAACATGACATTGTTATATTCTGAACTGTACTGAAATAGATTTATCAGCCATTCTGAATTATTACAGGAAATATTACATTTGTGTCTTAAAATGTGCTTATGTAGGTCTGAAAAGGGTGTAAACAAGATGTAAAAATCCCAGAAATGCCTCCACACTGGACACACTTTACAAACATTCATTCCCAGTGGACAAGCCAGTATTTACACTTGAAAAATATATTATATTTTTACAATTGTTTTTTTTGACTCAAGCCACAAAAGAACCTCGTATTTCAACTGAACTATAATAGATTTATCACCTTCACAAGTGATAAGTGATACGGAGTAATTCTGAATTAATGCAGGAGCGCTCCATGTAGCATTTATCCAACATAAAGCCACACTCTCAGCAGCAGAAGAAGTGGTAACTTGTTATTATAGCCTCTAACACTGAAGACAAGCACAGGCAAGCACAATTTATATATTTTATTTATATATATATATACACATAGTAGATGGTAGCCTAAGGAGAAAGACTACACAGTCATGGTGAGTAAAGGAGTGGAAGTCACGTCCAGTATTCAGATAGTTGGTTCCAAGAGACCTCATGGTTGCACTGCCCAACTATAAGACACATACTGTATTAATTCATCACCAAGCTCCTTAAGGCACCCTTAAGCCCCAAGCCACCACGTTTGTGGAAGTGTATCATGGTAAGAACAGGACCTCAGAAACAGAGTTTTCAAGTTCATCAGGCAGCAAATGGTACAAAACCATCTCTAAAAAGTTCGGACTCCAAGAATCCACAATCCACTGTAATCTACAGATTACAGTGTAGAAATGGAGGAAATTCAGGACAATTGTTTCCCTCCAAAGGAGTGCTTGACCAACAAAGATCACTTCAAGAGCAAGGTATGTAATAGTCAGCCTGGTCAGAAAGGACCCCCAGTATAACTTCTAGGCAACGGAAGGCCTCTCTCACATTAGTTAGTGTAAATCTTGACAGGGTTTGCGTTGCTGCTCATCTGCAGTTCTAAAGGAAAATTTCAAGACGTTTGTCTATGAAATGAATCACAAGAGAACATGGGCCATGCAACAAGACAATGACACTAAGTGCTAAACTAAATTCATTCTGGCAAAGAATGGTTCAAGAAGAATAAAGTTAGTGTTTTGAAATGGGGGCAAGTAAAGGCCCTGAGGTTAATCTATTGAAGTCAGCAGATAATGTGCAGAAACCCACTAACATCCCAAAGTTGAATATGTTCTGTACGGAGGAATGGGCTAAAAGTTTTCCAAGACAGTGTGCAGTAGGACTGATCAACAGTTTCTACAAACATTTAGATATCTAATATGTAACTCCTCAATGACGGAGTATAAAATTTAAGCCTGTTGATCAGGGCATGGAATATCATTTCAAATTACCAATGAAAATGAATAATATCTAAGCGCTGTTCTCTATACAGACAATATTAATGATGTTTCAGTGTGGAGAGTTTGGACAGTCCATGTGGGGAACATGTTCTGAATGTCCCATCAGAAAACCACACCAAACACTTACTCTGGATCTTTCTGGAGTTCATTATGATAAAATGTGTTTGGGAGAAATGGATTCTGAATAAAGTAGAAAACTGAATTATTCAGTATTTGGTGTTTTTTATTATTTTGGGCTCGTTTGCGTAATTAGTAGACAAAAGACAAATAGCCAGCCTGTCATAAACACACTGCAGCCCACCGGCAAGTGATCTGATTAATACGCCGCAGAGTTACATGGAAATGCTGTTTGCTGTTTGCTCAGTCGTGGAGTGTGTGTGTTGGAGTGTGTGTGTGTGTGTTGGAGTGTGTGTGTGTTGGAGTGTGTGTGTGTTGGAGTGTGTGTGTGTTGGAGTGTGTGTGTGTTGGTGTGTGTGTGTCTTTCTACCTCTTTCTTTTAGCCTCTTACTCTTTCATTCTCTTTTCTTCTGTCTCTGTCTCTTTGCTTTTCTCCCTGTTGTGCCCTCTCTTTCTACCTCAATGTTTTTCTTTTTCTTTCTTTCTTTCTTTCTTTCTTTCTTTCTTTCTTTCTTTCTTTCTCTGTCTGTATCTCTTTCATTCTTTTTACTTCTGTCCTATTTTTGTTTTGATATCTTTCTACCTGCCTCCGTCCCCTCACTTTTCCCCTTCTTGTTTCCTTTCTTTCTCTTTCTATATGTCTCTCTCTCTTTCTTTCTCTTTTTTGCTGTCCCTTGCTCTTAATCTCTCTCTCTGCATTATGGAACAGGAAGGCGTCATACTGAGAGTGAGGAAAGTGGGATCCAGCGTGGAAAAGAAAACGAGTGCTGAAAAGCCTGATTTATTAAACGTCTAATTGAACCGTACGCTAGAGCAGTTAGCGGTGTTCCCTCGGGACCTCGGTCCCCTCACACACACACACACACACACACACACACACGCAGCACAACACGTCCCCCTGTTCCCCGGCTGCTGCGTTTGTTCCTGTTAAACACGGCTGCCCCGCGGAACCCGAGGCCGATGTGGTAAACAGCCGTGAGCTTCTGCTCCTAATTGGTTGCCGAAGCTTCAGCAGGACGAGCGTGAAAACAAGCGTGCTCACGCCGTGCAAGCGAGCGGAGGAGCACGGGGGCCGCGGCGGCCGAGCTTTTAGAGGAATAAAAGAGATTTATTGAGGCATAGAAGGCTTGGGTTTCCCTTGTTCAAACACGAAAGTCCCTCTCTCAGCACGGCTCCGAAATGTGCCTCTTCCTATGTCCACTTTCGCACAGCTTTGGACAGCTGCAGCCTTTGTTTATGTTGGAAAAGCACTAAAAAGTTTCCAGGAATATTTCCACTCCTAACACAGAAGCTTTTTTTTTTCAAGGCGGTTTATAGCAACACTAACAGATCAGGAAGCTTCTGTGAGGGTCCGGGTCTCCGTCGCTTTGGGTTTTCCAGGGTTATTTTCAGTCGGCTGCATCACCTGAGCCTGTACCCGAGCATGTACCTGCAGTAGTAGATCCATCAGATCCGTGTGGGCGGGATTTTACCTGCAGTTTGAGTGACGGGAGAAACCAAAAGTGGTGCCGTGACCCTGTGCTGTTTGATGTGTCTCCCTGAACGTCAGTCTAAGATCTAAGATCAAAATCTCTCTTATTCTTTTATAGGATACAATGTTTAATTGGTTCTCTGGCTAATTCTTGACCAAAAGCAACAATTTTTTTTAATCAAAGTCTTAAAATGTTTTCTTAAAATTAGTATTTACCTGCCCTATTTGTTTTTTTATTCTTTATTTTCTATTGATTAAGTTCATATAGTATGTTAACCACCCTCTGATACTGATGTGGTGAGAGATTTTCAATTTGTTCAGATACAACTGTAAAAGTTGATCTCTGTAAAAGTCAATAAACCTATAATTATAATTATTTAAAAAATACAACTTCTTGTATATCTACAAACAAGGCAATTTCACAAATTCAACTTCTTAGGTGCGTCTAGATCTGATATTTTATATATCTTTGCTACTTCTGAACAGATACTACCAAAAACTCAATCCATATTTCTACTTGAGTAAATGTATACTTTCCTTTTGCTTTTTTGTTTTAGGGTTTGGACCAAAAAATGCTTTTAACCGACTTAAATCTGTCTATTTTGACTATGTAGGTTGTAAAATACTTTATCTAACCCTTTTATGTGTCCAATATAAAGCTTCTCTGACTAATGAGAACAGTCATACATATCATAATTCATGTTTAATGTTTATTTTGGCTGTAAAGATTAAAGCTCACAGTGTAAGTGTATGGTTTCTTTGAAGGCACAGGTGTATTCACGCTAATGGCGAGTGCAGCTCTAAACTAAACACTGTGGTTCTGTGTTGTTTATCCCTGCAGAGGCACCATATCGGGGACCGCAGCCTGTCTCTCTGTAACATGTTCCTGGACGAGATGGCCAAGCAGGCTCGCAACCTCATCACAGACATCTGCACAGAGCAATGCACTCTTAGTGACCAGGTCAGTAACATCACCCCGACCACAAGCTGTTTTCTTCCCCTGACCGTAATTCCTACCCACCCCAATTCCAACCACATCCCCAGACCGGATCAGGATCAAACCGCTCCCAAGGACGCAGTTAAGAGCAGCAATTTGCCTGCTGGTCTGCTGGGTACAGCCTTCGTCTTTCAACTGACCTCACCCAGTTTCACCCTTCATCCACGCTCTTCACCAGATACATTTCTTCTTTGTTTTAATTTGTTATTTTTGTTAAATATGAAATAATGCACAATAATTTACTGAAACAGTAAAATTCAGCTTTACCACCTAATGCTTCAACCCCTTTAAACACATTAATACAACCACAAACTCCAAAACTCATCTGTTCCACCTCAAACCACCAGAAACAAAAACACTCAAACCCACTAACTCCCCCAAAACCCTCCACAAACCCAGAAAACCCATCTATGCAATCTTAAATCAAGAAATATCCAATAAAGCCCTTCCCAAATGCATCTATACCATCTTAGATCAAGCAATACCTAATAAAACCTTCTACAAACCTTTCTATACCATCTCAAATCAAGTAATACTCAATAAAACCCTCCAAAACCAATCTATGCCACTTCAAATAAAAAAATACCAAGTAAAACACTGACAAACCTATCTATACCATCTTAGATCAAAGAATACCCAATAAAACCCTCTACAAACCTATCTATACCATCTTAGATCAAACAATACCCAATAAAACCCTCTACAAACCTATCTATACCATCTTAGATCAAACAATACCCAATAAAACCCTCCACAAACCTATCTATACCATCTTAGATCAAACAATACCCAATAAAACCCTCTACAAACCTATCTATACCATCTTAGATCAAACAATACCCAATAAAACCCTCTACAAACCTATCTATACCATCTTAGATCAAACAATACCCAATAAACCCCTCTACAAACCTATCTATACCATCTTAGATCAAACAATACCCAATAAAACCCTCTACAAACCTATCTATACCATCTTAGATCAAGTAATGCCAAATGAAATCCCCCTCAAACCCATCTATACCATCTCAGATCAAGTAATAACCAACAAAACCCTCCACAAACCCATCTATACCATCTCGAGTCGAGAAATACCCAATAAATTCCCCACTCAAACCCATCTTTACCATCTCAAACCAAGTAATGCCTAACAAAACCACTCATGTACAGGACCATAAACCCATCAGACAGAATGCAAATTAATTTGCTCAGGAGTAAAATCCAGCTATACCACATTTACTTTCAAACACACTCCAGACCTCTCTCAGACCCAGCTGTGTACCACCTTAACCCCAGAAAAAAACACATCATAACCATTTATAATGCTTCCGCCCTGCAAAATCAACTACATTAAACATCGCCACCACTTTAACCCAGCTGTTCCACCTCAGACATAAAACCCCCTCAAAACCAGCTGTACCACCTTAACCTGATTAATACCCTACAGAATAGCTCACCCCGTTTTCCCCCTTGCATTCTGAAATACAGCACTTTTAGCCAATGCTTCCAACAGGCTTACAATGCTAGCGGTAGAGGCATAGCGTTTCTCTGGTCCAGATTAGTTGAGGATTTTTATACTTGGATTGGTTTGTTTTCACACAGACACAAACCGAACTGCGCCAAAATACTGTGAACATTGCATATATTCATATATGCACAGAGTTCAGTGTGAAAATAGCTAAGCATGTATCAGCAGAGACCGTGTTAGTTTACAGCTGTAGTAATATATTTATCTGGGTAATAAATCAGGTTAAACTGCACCTGAACAGCTGTTAAGTGCAAACCTGAGCAGTATGTTTGACAGTTGGGTCAAATTGAGAAAGGATCACGTCCTCCCCACAAACAGAATTGCTCCTCTCGTGGGTCTTAATTGGTGGTGGTTTTGGTCTAAATTACAGATTTCAAACCGCACCAAGAGTACAAACAAATCAGAGTCTGTTTTAACCAAACCAAATAGTGCTGGTGTAAAACGCCCAAAAACACACACTGGCTAACCAGTCCAGACTATAAATCATTGGCTTAATATTGGAATGAGATCCCGTGCTTATATATAATTTAAAAATTAAACCATACTCCATCAAACCCACACTCAGAACACTCAGACTCCACCATAAACCAGCGTCCTCACCCTGACCCTAATCATAACTCCCACATCCATAACTCCACTTCCCCTCTCCTCAACCCTCACCCAGTGTCCTGACCCAACCCAAGCCCTCAACCCAACCCTCATCATTATTATGCCATACTACAGTCCTCCATAGTCCCTTACTGAACACCCAACACACACACACACACACACACACAGATCTGCCAAGCACTGACCACAGAGATACGCCAGCTTTCATCTAATTAACTGGCACCGTCCCAGGAGCTGAGGGATGTTCACTTCTTCGGGCCTGCAGGGTTCCTCCAGCCTGATGTGAAACAAATCCACAGCCCCCAGCCCCTGTTTTTCTGTCTGAGAGGGAGAAAAAGAGTGTGTGTAGATTTAGGAAAGCAAAACTTCCCCAGATGTTTTCCTCCTCTGCCCGTCCATGGGGCATCATCACCTCCTCCTCCTCCTCATCTTCCTCTTCAGCTAATGACCCAGTTAATGCTCAGGGAAATCTGTGCTTGTCTTGTTTTTGTAATAACATAAGCAAACAGGACACGGCCTCATAACTCTTTCTGAGCATGCTGCTCGCGTCTCCGCGCCGCTCGGGTTTATGTATGTTAAAGCGGGGGACTTTTCCTGTTCTTCTCCCACCCGTACAGCTACTGCCAAAACACTGCGCCAAAACCATCAGTCAGGCCGTGAACAAGAAGTCGAAGAAGCAAACGGGGAAGAAGGGCGAGCCGGAGAGGGAGAAGCCCGGAGTGGAGAGCATGAGGAAAAACAGACTCCTCGTCACCAAGTAAGCAGGGACACCCGCCACACTAGGGGACACCACCTGCCTTACACGGTGGACACTAAGCACCACACACGGGGACACACCTGTGCCATATAGGGGGGGACACCAAGCACCACACAAGGGACAGAATTCACCACACACAGCGAACATTACTCGCCGCACACGGGGGACACTACCCGCCACTATCAGGGGACAGAACTCACTGCACACAGAGGACATTACTCGCTGCATGCGGGGGACAGAACTCTCCCCACACAGGGGGACACCAAGCGTCAGTAATGGGGGACACCACCCACCACACTCGGGGGACACACCCGCACCATACATGGGGGACACCAAGCTCCACACACATTATAAACACTTTACATTTTTATATAAGCTTCCATTTTCTTTCGTTAAAGCACATAGCTGTTTATTTTTGGCTGCAGAGGTTAAGTTGAGAAAGTTATTATTACATATACATCGTTTTATGCTTAAATGTAAAAGTACATAAAACACTTAAATCTAGCCCCCAGGCATCTTTCCAGCAGCTTCCACAGATACCAGTTCAGCTTATCCAACCCTGCTGGAGGTCTCTGCTGCAATATCAGTTCCTTAACACACACACAGTGAGGAGGATAGATCTCTATCCCTGGCTGTAATGTTCAGTATTAGCTGTTATATTGGAGGTTAAGCTGTGTGCTCTGTGGCCGATTTGGCCGTATAATCTGAAGGAAATTAGATTTTAATGCGAGCTGCTGTCTGACATGAAGGTTTTTGTGTTTCTAGCTTGGATAAACTGCACACAGCGCTGTCGGAGCTTTGCTTCTCCATCAACTACGTGCCCAACATGGTGGTGTGGGAACACACCTTCACCCCACGCGAGTACCTCACCTCACACCTGGAGATCCGCTTCACCAAGTGAGTCTTTTATCTCTTATTCAAGCTACACTTATTACCTTCCAAAACAAAGAAATAATTACCTCAAACTCAGTCAAATACCCCACTCAGATGTTTCTGAAATCTAAACCATACCACTTTAAACCAATTTTTGTTTTCTCAAACCAAGCAGTATCATCTAAAACTCTGTAAATCTCTGGTCAGACCCTCCATAAATCCAGCATCTCAGATCCATCCTTAAACTCTCCACAAACCCAACTATACCCCTCAAACACTTGCTATACCACCTCAAACTCTTCAAAAACCTAGCTATACCCCCTTAATTTCTCCACAAACCTAGCTATACTCCCTTACACCCAGTTATACCCCAGCTATACCCCTCAAGCCCAGCTGTACCGCCTCAAACTCTCCTCAAACCTAGGTATACCCCCCTCATACCCAGTTATACCCCAACTATACCACCTCAAACTTCAGCTGTACCACCTTAATTTCTCCACAAACCCAGCAATACCATCGCAAACCCTTCATAAACCCTCAAGCCCAGCTATACCCTCTTAAGACCTGCTATACCACGTCAAACTCTCATCAAACCCAGCTATACCCCCTCAATTTCTCCACAAACCCACCTACACCCCCTCAGACCCTCCTTAAACACCAGCTATACCACCTCAAACCCCAGCTATACCGCTCAAATCCCATCTATACTCCCTCAAACCCAATTAAATCCTTTAAACCCAGCTATACCCCCTCAAACCCTCCTCAAACTCAGTTATACCCCCTTAAACCCTTAACAAACCCTACTATACCCCCTCAAGACCCGCTATACCACCTCAAAATTGGGAATGGATACAGGCGCTACAAAACTACAAAACGTATCACTTTCCTTCACTTTTCTATTAACTAAACAGACTACACAAACATAAAACACACTCAGACACTCTCGCATCTTATCTAACCTGCTGTCCGTAGCCACAGTCTGGCCCTGTGTTCTGTTAATGCGTTTCTGAGCTGACTGGTTGTTATTAATTTTCCTCTCGGGGGGAGTTACTGCTGCGTTTTATTTCAGAGGAACACATTGTTCACTTCTTCTCCCCCGTTAATTAAGTGGAGAATTGAAAAACGAGCGTGAAGGGCCCCTCTCGGCTTTACTGTTCGATTTGTGTGATTTATTGGTCCAGTCGACGGAGTTTGGGTTAGAGTGATTTTGACGCGGCTCCAAATCCGAGCCCTGTCCAACCACATAAACACGAGCTGAGGAATAACAGGCATTTTCCACTGTGGGATTCAAAGGCTCTGACGCGGGTACGCTGGCCGGCCCCGCTCTCCCGGGCTGTGAACCCCTGAAATGGTTGCGCTTCTCGGCGATGAGAGGCCCTATTAGCGCTGTTCGCCGCTACACCCTCGTCCAGCCTCCCCGCGGGTCAGACTGGATAAAGCGTTTTATTGCGTGTTACTTTCCCAGCCTTCTTATGATGGACCTCAATAAGCTGCCTGTGGTGTGTACGCGGTCATTACGGTCGGCCGGAGTGTGAAAAAACACAAACAAAACAAACGTAATAAGTTTTATCATCGTTTTAGCGCCGCCATATTTGCTCGCTCCACACCGCTGAGCATGCCAAATTATTTACCAATGTGGAAAAGCCCAAACTACAATACAGCCATTGTTCAGAAAGTGCTCACTCTGCTGTTACTTAAGCCTTTATATAAGGATGTCATCCACAGGTGATGTTAACTTTTAAAGCATATCTTTATTCTCAGGCTTTTAACTTATCTTAAACTTTCTTTTTTCATTTAATCTCTTTTAATGCAAAATTATTCATAACCCCTTGCAACCACAAAGAGTTTTTTCGTTGAGTTTTTTTAGCGATACATCAACACAAATAGCAGCTCAAGATCAGTCAGGTTGGATGGAGAGCGTTGGTCTGTGAACAGCAGTTTTCATGTCTCTCCACAATAGATCAATGAGATTTAGGTCTTTAGGATTTTGACTGTTTCATTCTAACACATGAATATTCTCTGATCTAAATCATTCCACTGTAGCTCTGGCTGTATGTTTAGGGTCATCGTCTTGCCGGAAGGTGAAACTCCTATAGAGTCAAGTCTCTTACAGCCTCCAACAGGTTTTCTTTCAGGATCTTCCCATCAACTCTGACTAGCTTCTCTGTCCCTGCTGAAGAAAAGCATGATGCCTCCACCACCATGTTTCACAGTGGGGATGGTGTGTTCAGGGTGATGAGCAGTGTTACTTTTCCGCCACATAGAGAGAATAAATTACATTAACTTAAAATCTCAATAAAATACATTTAAGTTTGTGGTTGTAAGGTGACAAAATGTGTAAAGTGACAAAAAGTTCAAGAAGTATGAATACTTATATATTATATTTAAAAGTAAATGCTGTGTGTTTGGACTTTACTAACTTTATTTAGCTTATTTTATGTACCATAAGTTAGAATTTAAAATGCACTCTTAGATTGTGAAGCTATTGTTTATTGTAGTTTTGCTTTGTTTGATCACAAAATAATGTTTGCTATTAGATAACTAGCTTTTACTGAGTGCCTTGACTTTGTTCCCTCAGGTCCATAGTGGGAATGACCATGTACAACCAGGCCACGCAGGAGATAGCGAAGCCCTCTGAGCTTCTGACCAGCGTTCGCGCCTATATGACCGTTCTGCAGTCCATCGAGAACTATGTGCAGATCGACATCACCAGAGTGTTTAACAACGTGCTCCTGCAGCAGACCCAACATCTGGACAGCCACGGAGAACCCACCATCACCAGCCTCTACACCAACTGGTGAGAAATTTACACTAACATAAACAACATCAAGCACATTACGTTATCAGTGTACCCCAGGGCTCTATATTAGGTCCTATATTAGAGCTGCAACTAATGATTGTTCTTTTAGTTGACTAATCTGTTGATTATTTTTCAGATTATTCGATCAATTATAGATTATTTCTGCCATGCCCTTAATCTTTGCAATCTTTTGGGTACAGCTCTTAGTTCTAGCTTCAAAGCAATAAAAACAGCGAAACCTCGAGTTTAAAAACTCTTCAGAGACATTGTTGTATCCCCTGCAGCACTCATTACATCACTTGGTAAAAATGTATTCATGGTCAGTGTATTGTGTACCAGTTTAATTTTCTGACCAAATATTAACGTTTAATCCAGGCAGTAATTGTTTTGATCAAAACTATTTCAGTAATGGTGATATGCTTATTAATAAGGATGTAAGAAAATATTTAAAAATAGAAATGTCTAAAATTAGAAGTAAAATTCTTTGTACTTTTTTTTTTTTAGATTTTTGGCAATTTTTTTATTGTGCGACAGAAGTTAAGTTATATCGTCACATGTCTGTCAAAAAATGCAAAAATCATAAAACAGAATAAAAATCTTTATTTTCTTAATTTTTCTAAAATTCTTATCATGGTGGGCAAAAATTTAAAACTTGAGAATTGGGGTGACTGCCAAATAGTCAGAAAGCCAAACTGATAACAGTACACTGACCAATCTGCTGTATTGTAGATTTTTTAGTTGTATTATCTTGTGAACTCACCTGAGAGGATTATGTCTGTTCTTACAGGTATCTGGAGACTTTGCTTCGGCAGGTGAGCAACGGCCACATAGCGTACTTCCCTGCCATGAAGGCTTTCGTCAACTTGCCCACAGAGAACGAGCTGACCTTCAACGCTGAGGAGTATTCAGATATCTCAGGTAATTTCTTAAAAAGCTTTTATAAGATCAATGCTAACACTACAGTAGTGATGCTGGATAATAATAGAGAAGAGATACTGTATGGTGCAAACCGGAGTTCTTCTTTATTGATATCAAAATTATTATATATCAAACAAAAGAAATGTTTTGGCTGTATGTTCCAGCCCTAGTCTAGATAAGACCTCTCTCCTGCATCTACTGTTATAATTGCTGAAATTACATGATTGATATTTTTCTTGCTGTGAGAGTATGAAGTGTTTGTTCTGTCTTTCATTTGTTTGTTTATCGTTCACTGCTTTGGCTGAAGTGTTTGATTGGTTTGGAACTGCTCTCTGCGGTTTTCTCTGCTGTAAGAATCTGAAACATCTGTCTTTTCTCTCTTTCTGTGAATCAGAAATGCGCTCTCTCTCGGAGCTGCTGGGGCCGTATGGGATGAAGTTCCTCAGCGAGAGCCTGATGTGGCACATCTCCTCCCAGGTGGCTGAGCTAAAGGTGAGGATACATGCAGAGCTTAGAGGTTCTCTGGGTATTAAAACAATCTCAGGATAACGATATTACGATAATGTGATTCTGTGATACTCGATATATCACAAGACAGTTCTTTACGACACTTCACAACATCTGTGTTACTTAAGAGGATAAAATATTCCTTAAATAATATAATAATCAAAAAACAGAAGTTAAGGGTTTATTGGCGTTTCAGTTTCACATAATTTAACTACCAGTGCAGTTTTATTAAGCATATTTATTTGATTATAGCACCACCACGTGAAAAAATGAAGCAGTAACTTTAGTAAGTCTAATTGGGGGCGAGTCTTAAATGTCTTAAGCCCAATATATACATACCTCTGCATTGAACCTACGGCGTAGCCTATGCATATCCAGCGAGAGTACGCTGGAAGAGGAACGTGTTTATACGTCTGCGTGCGTGTATCAGCGGCTCGAGGCCCGGCGGATCAATCACAGCTGTGGCTGTATGTGTAGCGTGGCGCATTGTTACATTTTCAGCTCAACACAGAAGTATACATTGGCCTTTAGGGAGTTTAGAGCGCTTATGTTTCAATAAAAAAAATCATGACATGATATATCGCAATTATGCAGCTTGATTTAGGGCACGTCATAGTGACGGGAAAAGTATGCCTTGCACTGGTCAAAATGTGCAAGAGGCATGTACTAATTCTCTTAAATAATGTGTTTTTGTAACAAGCAGGAGTGTGCGCATGTACACTGTTGTTTAGGTTGCATTCAGTCAGTGCAGCACCTGAGTTTTCCGTTGCCAAGATAGCGATACGCCAGAAATTTACCAAACCATCACACCCATCAGTGTAGATATATTCAGAAGAAAAATGTCGCTATTTAAACGATGGAGGTGGAAGATGTGAAAATTGACTCTTGGTGTGGTGTGGTGTAAAATAGCAATGGGTGTAAGATAGGGCCCATAGTGACCTTATGGGGTTGAAGGTATCTCGGGAGCGTCAGGTCAAGGGCAGGAGCCCAGAGATAAGGAAAGGTACAGTGCAGGCTGGCCTGCTTCTCTCCGCTGGCTGCTCTAGCTGCTCAGAGCGTTCCAGCATTCCAGTGTTCTCCTGGAAACTGCCTGGGAGCAATTAGAAACTCTCCTCATTATTCCTTAATGAGGTGATTCCCGGAGCCAGCCGGACTTACCGGTAACTCTGTTTGGGTAGCGTGAGGCTTTTTCTTTCTGCTTCTTGCTTATTGGGAAACTCATGGGAACTGTCAAACACACTCGTCAGAGCTGGCCGTGGTATTTCTTGTTTATATACGGTAATAATACAGTGTGTTGTGTGGTAATAAGAATAGTCGGGCTGCAGTAAGTTGTGTAGCCGGGGGTCGTTATCAGTGCGGAACAGGGCTGAAATGTTCTAAACACACGGAGAAGCAATGTTTTACGAAACGTCATTGAAAGCTGCCAAAACCATTGTGTTGTGTTTTCTCCCACTGCCTGTGGAAGTGTGATAGATTAAATTTATGATGACCTCTCGAAATCTCTGCATTCTTCCACACCTGAAAATAATGCCATGTTATGTTTCCAAGGAATGTGTTTTCCTTCTGAATTTAGGGAGAATACTACAAACAGAAGAGGCCTAACCGCATTATTTTTTACTGTCAGTTCCATTTTCGTATCTTAAAGCTTAATTCAGGACTTAATCAGGACTTTTTCAGATATAAAAAGAGATTTTTATTAGAAAACTTCAGATTTACTGTGATGACCAGTCTATGAAAGGACCAGAAAATGTGAAAAATAATTTCACAAGAGAAATCTTTCTTTTTTTTCTTCTTTTTTTTCTGTTTTCTATAGAGTTTGTTAGCAGTTTATAAAGTTATACCTGTCTATACATCTCTCTGCAAGTTATAAATGTGTATATCCGCATTGGCCCATAATTCTCCCATTTCCCACATTGGTGCATCCCTAATTATTAATCATTTTCACTGATTTTTTTCCACAAATGTTTCAATTCTTTATAATTTATTTCATTTTTAAGCATTAAAATAAAGTAATGTTTAATAATATCTTGACTTAATTAATACTTAGTTAAGATGTTACTAAACCCTAAAACAGTTTATAATAAGTTAGTATTGTTGTAGGGTTAAGCAGATTTGGGTTGTGATTGTTTAGTAAAGTGAGTGCCAGGGATGGGACAATATATCGATATTGCGATATATTATATCGACACGTGGCATCAAATATAGATATATGTATTTAAACATAGGAGCTCTAAACTCCCTAGGACTCCGCCCCTAATTAGACTTACTTCAGTTACTGCTTGATTACTCTACATGGTGGCACTACAATCAAGTGAGTAGTGTTAATAAACCTGCAGTGAAGATTATTGGTTGTTAAATTGTGTGAAAACTGAAACACCAATAAATCCATAATTCCTGGTATTTGATTATTTAGGAGTATTTTATCCTCTTTCAAGTATTTCCTAATCGCAGTATCATTATCACGGGTAACGTATTGTGATAAAAATTTAATATCTTGAGGTGCCCTGGGATTCCCACTATGATCAGATCACCGGTTCGAATCCTGTTTATGTAGCTTGCCATCAGCTGCCGGAGCCCTGAGGGAGCACAATTGGTCTTGCTCTCTCTGGGTGGGTACAGTACAGTAGATGGTGCTCGCTCTTTCCCCTCATCACTCCTAGGGTGATGTGGATCAGTATAAGGCGTCTGTGAGCTGATGTATCAGAACTAATCGGACTCAGGCAATGATGCATCAGCATCAGTTCAAAAAGAGGCAGAGTTATTAGTGTTGGGAGTAACGGCGCTAAAACTAACGCTGTTACTTTTTTTCAGTAACGAGTAATCTAACTAATTACTATGACTGTAACTATAACGCCGTTACCATTTCCGACACCCCGTTACTGCACGTTACTTTAGCCGCTCTATGAACTTTTTTTTTTTTACTTCGCTTTGCCCTGGTTAACCCCTCCTCTTTCCGGTGAACTTGAGCTTCTGGCCGCTGTGCCTGTGGTTTGGCGTAGTGAAGTGAGGCACAATTGTGACGATTTGCGTGCTCTAATTAATTCAGTGATTGCCGTGGACAGCCCAAGTTCCGAATTAAGGACGTTAAGCTCTTTTTAGCTGCTCCGGTTTTTGTGGTGCTGCTGCTTTCTATTTTAGAGCTTAGATTCTCTGCCCGAATCCCACCTGACCTGAGGACCGACCCGAAATCAGGCTCCTATTTTTATTTTATATAAAGCTCTGGTGTGATAATCACAATGTTGCTAAGTAACCAATTATTATTGTTCACTACAGCGAACGAAATAGCGAAAACTGAAAGTGAAAAACATTTGTGTTAACTGAATCTAATAAAAACGGTAATTAAAAGGAAAAACATAACTATCTCGAACTGTATTTTGTGTTTATAAAACTGAAATTACTGATAGAATACCCTCATTTTCGTGTTTAATTTATTTATAAGCGCTGTTGTACAGCGGAGTTGTACAGCGGGCGGTGTTGCACCTCGTGGTCCTTTAGTTCTTGTGTAAAGCGCTCGCGCTAGCAAGCCCACCCTAAAAGCTTACTGAACAGAAAAAATAAAAACAAAATAAAATTAAATCACGTAGCTCTGGGCGCACGTGAACACCTCCGCGTTTGACTTGCAGCATTGTATGTAGCTGTTCTTAAAAATCATTTAAATTAAATAATAGTTCTATGCTTCTATGTTACAGTGTTAATTAACATAATTCTGATTATATTTCGCTCATTCATTCAGCCCGAAAACAGACAGTTTATGGTTTGGGTTGGCTCGGGCTCATGATGACAGTTCATGGTTCGGGCTTGGGCAGAATGTGCACGGGCTCCGGCTGGGTCGGATTTTTTGGGCACGATCTAAGCTCTATTCTCTTTTGGTGAAGCTGTTATATTAATACCATTTTAACGGGCATTAAATTGTTGTTTTTGTCCATTATTTTGTTTTATATATACATATTTCTTTTGAGTGTGGCTTGGTTTGTTAAATTTCATCCCCAGACGCGTTTTTCCGCTTTTTTCAGTATTACAAGTTTTAGTAATTTTCTTTGGTTGTGTGGAGAATTTCGTTTTATTTTTTTGAAATTCGTTAGATTATATTTTTGTCAACATTTTGGGTTTATTTTCGTTTGTTATTTTTTGTTATTTTTCTAATAATAATAATAATGCATAATTGATTTCCTTTTTTTGACGGGCGAATAATAAAAAGTAACGCGATAGTTACTTTTACTGGTAACTAGTTACTTTTATAGTGGAGTAACTCCGTTAGTAACTCAGTTACTTTTTTGGAGAAGTAACGAGTAACTATAACTAATTACTTTTTCAAAGTAACGTGCCCAACACTGATATTAGATGATATCAGATCAGGCTCCTGGACCAGGTTTGGGTGGTCTGTGTTTAAAACTGTGTTCTGGTCCGGATTACAGCGCTCTCTCTTTCCCTGTGCAGAAACTGGTGGTGGAGAATGTGGAGGTTCTGACCCAGATGAGGACCAGCTTTGACAAGCCTGATCACATGGCAGCCCTGTTCAAAAGACTTACGTGTGAGTATCCAACTGGGGGTTCTAATAACTCCAGAGAACTTGCCAGAGAACTTGGCCGGAGCTCAAGAGATCATGGGTTTGGCTCAGGTTCATGCCTCATGCCATTCACATCATTGAGCAAGGCACTTTAACTGCAGAGTGAAGCACTTCAGCTGCAGCCGGCTCCTGCAGCGCTAACGCCGCGCTCGCCGTGGGTTGCTTTAATAAACGTGTCGAGCAAATTAATACATATATCTGCCTTTATTATCACCATGTGCCAGGGCAAGGGCTGCAGCTGCATAGGGAAAATTCATGGACGTTTTAATATAAGTAGTAATAATAATAATAATAATAATGTGTATTTTTATTGCTGCTCAACAAGCAATCTTACTGTTAAATACGTGTTAGTTGGTAATCGGAGTGTGCTATATCGTATTGTTTGCATTAATATCACCAAGACTTTAGCTTAGTTGGTTGCTAGGGTGGTGTTATGGTGGTGGTTAAGGCCTTGTTAGATGTTGGGGAACAGCAAAGCAACAACCGAGAAACACACAAAATGTGATCTGATAAGAATTGAAAATTTTGGTATAAAGTTTATAGACACATTCAGATTATTCCAATTTTCAGGTGCTTTATGATTTGACTACTGCAATTACAAAATTCCCAAAAGCCTGGAAAATATTTCTATAAATAATGTGTTTTATTTAATCACTTTTAGCGTTTTCTTAATCAAGCTAAAATATTTAAAACAAACCATTTCCAGTAGTTTATCATTTGTAAACATATAAATGATGGCATATTTTGGTTTATTAGTTTTTAATTCTTATTATTAATAAAAAAAAATCTTTTGCAGGCCTGTCACAAAAATTGCAATATCGATTTATCGTACAGTAAATGAACATGACCTCAGTCATTTTTGATACTCGTGATATCGTCTATTGTGTTTATTAGTATGTTTGTTCACAGATATAACAGTGAACTGTATTTTAGCCAGTCATGCTTCAATAACAGTCCATACACACAGTGTGGACTAAAGTAGGTAAAGAAATAAGTATATAATTCCCAAACTAATTATAATAAATGATTAATGCAAATTTTGTTGTCTTTAAAAAGTGTATGCTATTCTGTTATCATTATGTCAGTGATATTTAATAGTTTTAAAAATACATAAATATTGTGTATCGCAATAATTTCTAGGACAATATATCGTCCACCAAAATATCTTATCGTGACAGGCCTAATCTTTTGATATCTTTTCTAATTATCGTTATTTTTGTGTCTCTCTCTAGCGGTGGACAGTGTGCTGAAGAGGATGACCATCATCGGAGTCATCCTGTCCTTCCGCTCTCTGGCCCAGGAGGCCCTGCGAGATGTAAGTGGTCCCGCCCCCTCACCTCCGCTCCTCATGACTCAGCAGAAGCGAGTGTTTGGACAGCTCTGGGCTGTGCTGAAGGATGCCGTTGGTCTCTGCGGTGCTGTTTGCTTTGCGTTTGATGCTTGACTGGGTGCTTTGGGCCGCTCCGGCCGCCCGCCCGCAGGTGTTCTGACCGCCGGCTTGTTCTTGTCCTCTGCAGGTGCTGTCCTGCCACATCCCGTTCCTGGTCAGTTCGGTGGAAGACTTCAAGGACCACATTCCTCGCGAAACAGACATGAAGGTAAACATCCTGCTGCTGGGCTGCACAGAAACACATCACAGCGGAAATATGATCAAATAAAACATACTGGTGAACTGTTGTTTTTATGTGGTTGAAGAACAGTCTGACTAATCTGATATACTGCATAGTAATTGGCTTCAATTATGAGTAGTAATACACTTTTTTTTTTTTAACCCTGTTTTTAACAAAAGTAAATTAGTGACTATTCAGTATGTTATTTTTTTCTTCAATTATTATGCTATAATTTTCACAATAATTCTGATGGACATAAAATCAGTGCATCCCTTATTCATGAAATAAAGTCTCTTATGAAATAAAGTTTGTGCCAACAAGATTTGGATTTAAATTTTACAAATCTGAGTTATTTTTCCATAATATGTATATACAACTATTGCAAATGAAAGTTTAAAATTTAATTAGATCTATCTGAACCTGTGTATCTAAGACTCTAGTATTTTCTGATAGCTGATAGGCTGAAACGTGAACAGTTAATTTGGTGATTATTTGCTTTATTTGGATGGTGTTTCTGAGAAGATGTCATTTCACTAGAAAGCAATTAGTACTTGTCCTGTTTGAAATAGAATAGTTAAATCCAAGCTGCATATATATATGCATGCTGCACATAAAACTGTACTTCTACCCCCATTGCCTGGATTAACCAATAAAAGAAAAAAGTGACTCAGGAAAAGCCTCCATACTGACCTCAACCTGTAATTTAAGATTCATGGCCACACCCATCTTGGTTGGTGACCGCACACTGCAGAGCTGTAGAGGGAGCGTCACAGTGCTGTTAGCCAATCACAGGCGATAGAGGATGTTGCTAGAAAAAACTCATGCTTTTCTTTCCCCCTTTGTCTCTCAGGTGGCAATGAACGTGTATGAGCTGTCCTCGGCTGCAGGGTTGCCCTGTGAGATTGATCCAGCTCTTGTGGTGGCCCTGTCCTCCCAGAAGTCCGGTAAGCATTGATACGCAACTAAATATACCGCAGTCCAGTTCTACAGAGTAGAATTTAAACATATATATATGCAGTATACTAGTGCATCTCAAAAAATTAGAGCATCATTAAAACGTTACTTTATTTCAGTAATTCAGTTGTAAGACTATTTATATAATAATAATAATAATAATAATAATAATAATAATACATTTTATTTCAGGTGCCTTTCTATCACTCAAGGACACCTTACAAAGTGCAAAATAAGCATTAAATAAAACATGAAAAAAATACACAACATTAAAAACAGGTATATAGATGTATCACACACACAGTGATCTATTTTAACAACTATTTTCACAACAAACCTTAAGAGTAATTACAGATGATGCTTCTACGGTGCCTGTACTAACTCACTAAAGAAAGATGGCTTTCTCACACAAGCCAGAGGGCAACAACCATGGCCACTATACCAATACTATCCATTTTAAAGGAACCACTGCACTAAAGCTAGTAGTAGAAACTGTACAGCAGTGTATAAAACTATAAAAAGTGAAAGTAGTCCTGAGCAGATTGGCCACAGGCTGCTCGTTTGGCCGAT
Organism: Astyanax mexicanus; assembly: GCF_023375975.1. Lineage (NCBI taxonomy): Eukaryota > Metazoa > Chordata > Actinopteri > Characiformes > Acestrorhamphidae > Astyanax > Astyanax mexicanus. The sequence goes on along the minus strand of NC_064418.1, from coordinate 49,855,680 downwards.
CTCTGAGTTTGTGTTGATTCTGCCTGTGTTTTAACACAGACCTCTGCTATTTACTGTCAAAACAGTGCGTCACCTCACCCCAAATCGCTCCCAGAGCGCTAATACAAATACCAGTTAATTGTTGGGCATTAGCAGCATTTATCTTGGCCCTCGGGCCGAGCGCTCGGACGGTGCCTGGGGAGAGGGCCCGTTCCTCTCCGAGGTTTAGCGCCGTTACTCACAGAGCCAAAATAAAGGTGTGTGTGTGAGAGGAGCAGTGGAGTAACTCTAACTCCCTATCTATCGCCCGTGTCTGATAACAGAGAACATCAGCCCAGAGGAGGAGTACAAGATCGCCTGCCTGCTGATGGTGTTTGTGGCCGTCTCCCTGCCAACCCTGGCCAGCAATGTGATGTCCCAGTACAGCCCTGCTATCGAAGGTAACCGGCTGATATCACACACCCACAGTCGACCTCTTCTAAGGCCTGGCCAGTAGCGAGTAGAGCTGCACAATGTATTATTGTTTTAGCCTCAATATATCAATGTACAATGCTGTGGGAAAAAGTACTGTATTTTTTACACTATAAGAAGCACTTATAATCCTTTCATTTACCCCAAAAAACCGACAGTGCGCTTTATAATCTGGTGCTTCTTATGTATGAATTCTACCAGTCAGGTATTAAGGAGCAGTAAAGCCACTATATAAATGCTGAAGTACAGAGTTATACAAGAGTTTCAGTTTAGTTCTCCAGCAGTATTAGCATTAGCTGCTAACCACGCTTAGCACTAGCTCTTCTGCCGTTCAGAAGTGAGTATTATCAGCCTGTAGCCTGCTGCTAACCCTGGCTAATATAACCCTGGCTTACTGGAGCTCTCAGGGTTTCTCAGTTTAGTGCTGTCGGGCAGCATTAGCCGCTTACCGTGGTTAGCTAGTATGATAATGTTGCTGCACACAGCCTTAGTGTAAATCTGGAAATCTAAGCTTACTGTAAATAAACTGAAGCGCATTATACATCCAAAGGAACAGTTTTCAGGAGAAAAATCTGTGCAGATTAACATCTAGCACTTGTTTGACCTAAATTACCTTAGATTAGATTATACATTACTGCTGAATTAGAAGGGAAACATGGTGACACCCCTGTGCCTTACTGGTGTTGCATAATGTGCCTTATGATCCGGTGCGCCTTACAGTGTGAAAAAAAACAGTATTTGTCCATAACGGATTTCTCTTGTTTTGGCTTTTTTATCATATTTACATTTTTTCAGATTGACAAACAGACAAAGATAACCTGAGGTAGATAAATCTATTCCAAAGTCTGTGTGAAAATGTATTTGACCCCTAAACCTAATATTTTGGTTGTTCTACCCTTGGATGCAACAACCTTAATCAAGCTTTACCAATAACTGGCAACGAGTCTTTCACATCTCTGTGGAGGAATTTTGTTCCACTCTTCTTTACAGAATTCTTTTTATTCAGACACATTGGAGGATTTTCCAGCATAATATATTAAAAATATCAGGTTTAATGTGTTTTTGCTGTTTACACTTCCAAAAAAACGAGGCAGCTGTGTCATATTTGATGTAAAATATCGGATTTGGGCCACATTTACCTCCTGTCTTAACACAGCCAAAGACTGCAGTAGCTGCAGCCATACTGAGGTTAATCTAATGGGCTATAAAGCTTTCATTTATTGTTAGCTGCATTAGCCTTGTGCTTAAAGGAGAATTTTTTCATGCTGTGCTATTTCTGGTTGTGTAAGCTCACTCTTGACTGTATAACTGTGTTGACTGTATAACTGTTGACTCTCTGCAAACTTTATTTTAGGCCACTGCAACAACATCCACTGTCTGGCTAAGGCCATTAACCAGATTGCTGCTGCACTTTTCACCATCCACAAGGGCAGCATTGAGGATCGTCTGAAGGAGTTCCTCGCTGTGAGTTCCACACTTCTGCAGACACCGTGCTGCTGATTAACCTCTCCAAATTCAACAGCTTTAGCCCTGCTGGCTTCAGCCTGAGGCACAGTCCAGGGTTTCACTGCAGTAACACTCCCAATTCAGCTTGTGTTTATTACACAGCTCTACTTCAGCTGGAGTGTTAGAGCAGAGAAATACTAACTGGACTAACTCTGTTAGCTACGAAGCTGCTTTAGGCCCACTGTTACAATAATAAAAGACTTGGGGTGGGACATATAGTGATTTATCATATTTTCTTTTTATTGCATCAATATAAAGCGTCAAATATGGATATTTTTTTATTAAAACATGGGCTAAACTCCTATTACACATGCTAAAGTTACTGCTTTATTACTTCAAGTGGTGCCGCTAATCCATTCTTTAAATATTATGACTTATGACTTTTTTTTCTCAAATTACTACGCATATTCTCTAAATATTACAACTTTTCAAATATTATGACTTTTCTCATAATATTGCGACTTTATTCTCAAACTGTTACAACTTTGTTCTCAGTAGTACAATTATTATTAAAATATTACAACTATTCTCAAAGTATTACAACTTTCTTCTCAAGGTAAATTATGACATTCCTCAAAATATTACGAATTTATTCTGACTTCTCTGAATTCTGTTTAAACAAACAGTGGCCCTTAAACACCATATTACTTTAAGCACACCTTTAAATACGTGGCCCCATTCTCTACAAGGAAAACACTTTTATATGACATATTTCTGCACATATTATAATCATTATCTGTATATTTAACGTATGGAATGATATTAAAAATACACTTTTTCCACTCACCCTTTTCACTGTCTCCTTGCTGCAGCTTGCCTCCTCCAGCTTGCTGAAGATTGGCCAGGAGACGGACAAGACGACCACCAGGAACCGCGAGTCTGTTTACCTTCTGCTGGACATGGTGAGTCTCCCTCCGCCGTCACCTCACTCAGTAAACTGCTGATCTTTAGGCTCTTTATTCAGACCTCAGCTTAAATTCAGAGTGTTTAGAAATGTTGCCCACATCGCCACCAGGAGTCACAACTGACCTGACAGCAGATAAACTGCAAATTAATCATTATAACATACTCTGAATTATTTAGCATGTAAAATCTATTAAAGTGAGACGCATTGTCTCAAACTGCACACACTGTGATATTTATCTTATTGCACAGTTGTGCATCGGGGCCTCCCACTCCTCTTTATGTCCTTGTTAGAGCCAATTTGTGTTATTTTCTGAAGGGAATAATAGTTAACAGCATGGTAAGACAATTTCAGATTCTTTTCTTTTTATCTTTGACCATTTTGGTCAAAGCCAACAACTTCTGCTGATTCAGATACTAAACTAATCTACAGTGCCGAGCTCCCTTTTATGCTCCCTTATTATTCGTATAATGCTTTACAACTGTGTAACAAAATTGAAAAAGGGTTTCCTAACAATCAATTAGTCTTAATTGAAATTCTTATTTGGATTGGCAGCCTTACCAGGGGATTAATTCAAACTTTCTATTCTTTAAAATCATCTTGTACATTTAAGTGAATTGTGTAATGGAACAAATTGTTTGTGAATTGCATGAAAATTAGTTTTGTGTTTTTCTTTGGTAAAAAGGAAAATTTGATGCCAAGTGATCCCAAACTGTTGAGTGGTAGTTTAGGTGCTGTAGTGTGCATGTAACCCCTTAGTTTAAAGAGTCGATGGAATCTTGAGCTGAACATCTTTATCTGATCAGTGAGTGGAAGAATATAAAGACATGAGTCGTAGCTGTTGTTTGAAGGAGAAAGCGCTGGTCTGGCACTGCGGTGCGGTGCTGTGATACTCCAGGCTGTTTAAAGGATTTGTATTTGACGGTGCGTCTGCAGTCATGCATATGTATCCGCTGTCGTTTGATCAGAAGAGCTGGAGTGGGATTTGACTGGTGGATTAGCCTCTCTTTGAAGTGTAATCTGCAGGCAGACTGCTGCTATTGTGTAATGGAAAGTGACAAATGTCTTTATCAGGCTGACAACATGTGTGTGTCCTCCACCCAGTGCCAGACCCACACTCTGCCCCGCAGCAGACTGGCAAAGCCACCAGTAAAGCCCCAAAATCTGTTCTCACAGCTTTTGCATGAGATGGGTGGGCCTGTGGGACTGCGAATGAATGCCTGTACAAGTGTGTGTGTGCGCCGTCTCTTCTTTTCAACAGCTTTCTGTTCTTAGGTTATGCAAGATAATGATGTTATTCAGGTTTGCACGTATTGCGTGCCTCTATAGTGAAGGCTTAGCATCTGGTGAGGACAATCAGGCAATCAGTCACTTTAATAAAGAATTTGCATCCAATTTGGGCTGCACAATACTGGAAAACAACTGACATTGCAGTGTTTTGTTGTTCTGTTGAATAGAGCTGGCAATTCTCTGGAGAATTCACATTGTGTGCTACTCTTTCTGTACTTCTTGCAGTTTATACAGGGGTTACGACTCAACTTATTGCAATATAGAGTGATACTGTAATTCAACTTTTGTCGAACAGTACACATCTGTTCACCCCCAGCATTCCCAAATACAGTGCTTTTAGCCAATGTTTCAAACAGGCTTACAATGCTTGCGATAGAGGCATAGGAGAGGGAAACATTCTTAAAATATTAAGACTTTCTTTTCAAATAATAATAGGACTTTTCTCATAATATTACGACTTTATTCTCTAACTGTTACAACTTTATTCTCAGTAGTACAACTATTCTCAATCTTTTACAGCTATTATTAAAGTATTACAACTATTGTCAGTATTATGACTTTTACAACTTAGGAGAGGGGAACAGATTGCAAAATGAAATCAATGTAAATGCATTAATATTATAGAGATATTTTCAGCAACAATAACAACTAGATAACAACTAGAAATCATGCATTTCCACAGAATTCATTTTGCAGTTTGTTTCCATATCATACCTTTCATATGTTTGTGCTCGTCAGTCAAATTATCGTAACTTAATTTCCGGAAAACTTTTTAAAGGTACTTTGTGTGTATAAACAGTGTTTTTAATAAACTAGCGGAAGGTACTGTGTGTATAAACAGTGTTTTTAATGAACTGTTATTAATCTATGCAATATCTACGTTCTCAGTGCCTCGTTTTAAATTACAGGAACCTCAGAACTTTGAGTGATTTATTTGCATGGGTAATGCTATGTCCCTATTAGCTAGCATGGTAAGCTTGTTGGGAGCATCGGCTAAAAGTACTGCATTTCGAAATGCTGGGGGTGAACGTTAAAATGAACCTAACAAAGAACATCACTGGCTGAATTCTGGGAAGTTCTGGTGAAAACAGCTTGAGAGAATGATCTGATTTCACCTAATGTTGCTTTCTGTTATTTATTTTTTTTGCTGTAGATCGTTCAGGAGTCCCCATTCCTCACCATGGACCTTCTGGAGTCCTGTTTCCCTTACGTGCTGCTCCGAAACGCCTACCACGCCGTGTACAAGCAGTCCGTTTCCGCGTCCGCGTGAGCGGCGTCTCGACCAGGGGCACGTGGGACCAGCTTCATTCCACACACTCCTCCGGGACCCGCCGGTCCTGCAGCCTGACCAGTGCAAGACTTCATTTGGGATCAAACCTTCTTCAAAACTGTAAGACACTAAATAGAAAAGAGAGAGAAAGAGAAGAGAGGTGGAGGAGAAAGTTACAGAGAGAGGAGAGAGAGAGACGGTTGTTTATTGAGCAGTTATAATACACTAAGTTTGGTTGTCAGGGACGAGTAACACTAAGTATAATTTTGACCAGATTTTGTGTTTTCTTTTTTGGTTCGGGATCGTTTTGTTTATTTTCTTTAGGGGGGAGGGAAGGGTGGGTGTGATTTGTGATGATTTTGGGGAAAAAGAAGAAGAACAACAAGAAAAAAAAAAAGAAACACTAAAGTACTTGGCTGTGTGTGTTGGTTTGATGGAATGGGGTCGGGTAGAGGGGAGGGTGGGATGGGGGGAAGTATTACAGAGATAACTACATGACTCTAAAATGCTCGTTAACATAACAGATGCCTCTATGAAACACAGTGGTTCTTCTTTTCGATGTCGTTCTAGCTCTAATCTTTGTGGGTTACCGCGTGCATTCTTTCTCTAGCTCTGTGAATTCTTTTGCTTTTTTTTATGATCACACCTTTTTGTGTTCCTTTGACACATTTGCCAAAATAATGATATGATATAGCATCTCATTTGAAACAGCAGAATTGTGGGGTAACTACATGTTATAAAAGCAACCTATAGTGTTGTTTGTATAAAGCATAGTATAATTTTTTAACTAACTTTCATGATGCCCGTGGGCATTTAGGTTCCATTGTAACTTTCTGTGTGGTATGATGATGATGATGATGATGATGATGATGATGATAAACATTCTTACATATTTATTGAATGTTTATAAGTTGTTCTCCCCCTCTTTGACCCCGTATCAATTTTATATGTTTTGAATTTTTGGAAATGACCATGTATCTTCCATAACATTAAATAAACATCGGGTCATATGCACAGTGTGTGGTCTTGTGTTATAATTATCAACAGAATTATTGGAACACCTGTTCATTCATCGTTTCTGCAGCTCGAAGGAATTAACTTCATCTAGATTTTATTTTAGAAAATTTCTGCAAAGATTTGATTGCATTCAGCGACAAGATCTACTGAACCATGGTCCAGCTTGTCTGCAGTGTGAAACATTTTTCTAGATGTTTCAGACCAATTACAGGAACTTTAGCCAGGCTATAATCACCCATTAAACAATAGTAGTAGAAAAGGAAAGGAAGCGGTGTTGTGCCTAAATCTGACTCCCAATAAGGTGCGTCACAGCATAGATTATGCTGGTGAGTCTGTACCTACTGTAATTGTAGAATATAGAACAAACATTAACCTTGATTCAGCCTCAAGTACAATGTTAGTTGTAAAATCCATAACTCTGTATTACACAATACAATCAAATCCTCACAGCAGTGCTCCTAAATCTAAAAGATAATCTTCTCTGTTCAAATTCTCTGGACAGTAGAGAGTAAGCAGGATAAACTAATTTCTACTTAAGTAAGGTATTAATGTATTTGTACATTAGGAGTGTGAATCACACAAGGCGATCTCACGGTACAATATAATCACGATATGTTGCTCATGATAAAGGTAATATCACAATTCTGTGCTTCTGGGATACTCGATAGATAACAAGACAATACTCTACAATACTTCACAGCATCTGTGATACTGAAGATACTAGTAAAATACTAAATAAGGAAATACCAGCAATTATGGATTTATTGGTGTCAGTTTCACAGAATTTAACAACCAATACTCTTCACCGCAGATAAAATACAACTCATTTGAAACAAAGCACAACCCAGAAAACAGCCTCATGGTGGTGCTTGGCTGAGCTGCAGTTGGAAGATTTACACCAAATCTGCTTCAGTTCAAAGCTCCAGCAGGTTGTATTTGTCAGTGTGGACAGAAATTTACACTCCTGAATAATGGAGGAGAGGACCCGGTGCCCGTTACGTTCATACCTCACATACCAGAGTTAGGCACGGCCTGCCTGAGTGTTCACCGCCATCAGCAACTCGAGCATATACAGATTGATTCATGTCCAGAATAAGCCAATTTTAACATTTAATGGGTTAATAGCAATTGTCTTTTCAAACAACAATTTTTCAAGATTTACTCTAAATATATTTTTTTTACACATATGGCTGGACACATTGGATATCAATATTTATCGCCATACAAAATATTTCAACAACGTCAATCACTCAGAACCTGCCCAAAAGCTGCACTGAGGCTGTAACTACATGCTGGTGTTTGGACATTTATAACTGAAGACCAGAGAGTAATGTACAGATTCACACATCATATCAAACAGCAGAACTTACTTTATCTACTCAGCACAGTATCATCATTATAATATAAAACATCAGCCATTAATTCAGTATCTGTTAGCCATTTTCATTGATACCATCAGTCTGTTAAACCATCTAGTATTAAGCTGCCAGCTGTATTCCAGTGTTCTGAGTTTAATAACTAAAAACTGGAATAAAATATAGCCATAATCCACGTCATTCATATCAAAGCCCAGAACCTACTAATCTGACCATCCTAGCACCGTCCATCTGTTACCAAACCCCAGATCTAGTCAACTTTAAAAGTTTTAATAATGGAAGGTTGAGTGTTTTTTGTATAATTTCAGTGTATTTGAGTTCCTGTTAGTCCTGACTGTGTGATCTCTAGGCCTCCGCTTTGGTTTTCTCACGAGCCAAAACCCCCCTCAGCAAACAGTTAACACCCCATTAAAGCCGACTGCCACTAATTGACGGTAATTAGAGCAGCTGTCATGGTGGTTGCTTTAAATGAACATGTGTATTGGCCTACAGCTTTGTTGACCTGATGTTTCACAGCTAACCTCAGGTTTGTCCTACAGGATTTATTCATCTTTAGGAGTCGAGTCTCGCTGAACCGCAGGCCTCGTTCTCTAGGGAACCACAGCAGATAAACACAGACACATGCAGTACTGTTCACAAACAGAACAAATTAGAAATGTAATTATGAACTAACTAGTTATACTCACTATACTATATAAATCTTTATACCAACATCCATAGATAGAGTTTGGGTGGATTTGTGTTTTTCTGAGCATCTTCAAACAATACTTTTAGTTAATTTGTTGATTAAAAGCACTTGTAGTTTACTGTTAACTTTTGTATCATTTAGGTTTACTGGATTTTACTTCCAGAATATGTTTTATACTTAAAATTCTTGTTAGTGACACATTTATCTTTGAGGACAGATCTGCAAACTCTTGGTATTTTCTAATTTTTCTCAGGAGGTAGAGTCACCTGGAATAAAGTTCCTGGAGGTGCTGAACAATAGTTGCTGCTTTTCCTTCCTGCTCATCCCAAATCAGCCATCCTAGGTGGGTTTTGTTCAGGGGATTGTGGAGGACTAACAAAAAAAAAACTTTTTTTTACTGTTAACTACGCAACTCCATATCGTCGCTGTCCAATGAAAAACACTTCTTTCCAAAACAGCAACTTTACAGGAGAGAGAAAAAAAACTTGTAAACTTTCTCAATAGTAGTCAATGTAAAAAGGATTTATTTTAGGTAATTTTGAAGAGTTTCTATTGGTCCTTTCATCAAGAAATTATGGCACAGTGTGAGGGACAGTTGTTTAAATTATGTAGTAAACTAAAAATCGACAAAAATGGAGATGAGTGTTTTTCATTGGACAGTGACGATATGTGTCCCTTAATCATTTTTCATGTATTCAATATTAATCTACAATGTAGAAGATAATTTAAATATGAGAAGGTTTGTCAAACCTCATGACTGGTACTGTATATTCCAGATTATTACACATGAGCATGAGTCTGTCTTGATTTGTAGGTGTAATTTAGAGTCTATATGCAATAAGTGCAGCAGCTCTGGGTTCTGGGCTGAGTAGTGAGTAGGGTAGTGTGTACCGTTTTTACGCACAAGGTCCCTGTGCTTCTTTCACCCCCCTCCCCCATTCTTTCCCGTTCCCCTCCAGCTCTAACCACCCCACCCTCCAAACCCACCCCCCTCCATCCCTCCCTCAAACCCCCCACCGGCCACGGCCCCTCCTGCCTTTTCTGCTGGAGGTGGAGCGCGCGGTGATCTCACTTTCCTCGGCGCGAGGCAGCGGAGAGGAGCGCAGTCCTGGAGTGTGGAGAGGCGCGAGGCTGTTGTGCGTCACCGGTTGGATCTGTGTGTCCTCTATTCCTCCCTCTCTCTCTCTCTCTTTCTCTCTCTCTCACTCTGTGTGTGTGTGTGTGCATTCCGTCACTGTGTCGATGAGGAGTGAAGGCGATGACACCGTCTCTCCGTGCTCTCCATGACGCACAAGCGTGTAGATAGATAGGTAGATAGATAGACACACAGTTGGAGAAGGTCCAGTTGGTTGGGTTGTGTTTGGCACGGTTGCTTCATGCACGCTCTATAAAGAGACTCTCTCCATCACCCATCCAACCTATTGGCATTCTGATCACCTGGACTGTGAGTGCGTGCTCCTGTGTTCTTCGTCTTTCACCATGTTGTCGCCGTCGTCTTCGTCACCTCACGAGACCCTCGTGCGCCTGCTGGCCGTGGTGAGCGTGCTGTGTGGCGCCCGACGCGCAGCTGCCGCATCCTGCGAGCCCGTGCGCATCCCCATGTGCAAGTCCATGCCCTGGAACATGACCAAGATGCCCAACCACCTGCACCACAGCACGCAGGCCAACGCCGTGCTGGCCATCGAGCAGTTCGAGGGTCTGCTGGGCACGCGCTGCAGCCCCGAGCTGCTGTTCTTCCTGTGCGCCATGTACGCGCCCATCTGCACCATCGACTTCCAGCACGACCCCATCAAGCCCTGCAAGGCCGTGTGCGAGCGTGCCAAGTGCGGCTGCGAGCCAGTCATGAAACGCTACAACCACACTTGGCCCGAGAGCCTGGCGTGCGAGGAGCTGCCTGTGTATGACCGCGGGGTCTGCATCTCACCTGAGGCCATAGTCAAGGTGGAGGGACCAGGTATGTACAGCCAGTCACTGTCACTCTAAACCCTTAACTCTAAACTAGAAGTAGAAGTACTTCACTACATACTGTACACTTAAGTACTAAAATGCTGTATCAGTATCTACTGGAGTATTTTTTTTTTTTTTTACTTCACTACATATTTTGAATTAATTTAATTCTTTTACTTTTTGATACTTTTTTATGTGCTGCATCATTACTCGTTACAATTACAAAAATGTTAGGAATCATTCCAAACCCACATTATCACTAAAGCCAAAGCTGTAGATGCTCTGCACTGTCACCAGGTTTGATTAAGCTGCTCATCACTGAGTAAATCAAGCTTCTGCCTTTCACTCTGAGAACTTTCCACTGCTTACGGTAATTAACTTCACAACAGAGTACTGTACATTTACTTTCACTACTTTAGTATTACATTTTAAAATAAACTTGCAGCACTTAAGTACCAAAACACTTCAGTACTTCTACTCAAGTGTGGTGCTTAAAGAACACTTCATCTTCCACTCAAGTCACTTTGATAGAGCACTTGTACTTTTACTCAAAGTAACAAAGATGTCGTAAAGTATTGTAGAGTACTATGATATATTGTACTCTATAATATCTCCAAAAATACTCCATATAGCGATAGCAGCAGGACACTTGAAAGCAAATTCATTAAATCATTGCAGTTTATATGCTACATCAAATAGCATCCAAATATGCTGCACTTTTGTGTAGATTTTTCTGTGATTGACAAACATTTATAGATGTATTTGTTCCTACTGGATGTATGAAACTGTTATAATTGACATTTATTTGACTTCACTTCTGTGTATTACTGCATTGTACAGGTACAGGTACTTGTAAAGGAATAGATTACAAATACTACAAATATTTTTGTGTTAATGATATTCGTGCCTGAATAAAAAACACTGAATTCTTGAAAGTTAATTTTAGGAGTAAACTACTGCAACAAAATTAAAATGTAAAAATTTTATTTCGTCTAAAATGAACAGATTCATATATTCAGTAGCAACAAATAAATCTACTTTCTCCAATTTAAAGTAACACAAACAGTAATTTACCATGTAATTAATAATGGTGCAACAAAATAAAAATGTAACAAAAACAAGCAATTAAAAGTAAATAGCAAAATCAGTGCAAAACAGATATGCTGTTAATGTGTGGAAACAAATAGGTAAAGGGTCATAATGTTATGCTTAATCGTTGATTAAATTGTTGATTTAATTAAAACCTGTCTTTATTCTAAAGATAATCCCTACAATCAAGACCCATCCAAATGCAACCCCGGTAAGAGAACAGCTTTTCCCCCCGTATTCAGTTTATATTTGGCCCCAGTATTGTGCCGAGTTGGGTTGGGTTGTTCTGCTGGTCAGTTTATGTTTTAGCATTTTGGTATGTTTTAGTATTTTAATAAACTATATTGCCAAAAGTGTCCTCCACTGGTCTTCACTGCCGTGTTTAGTCATGTGAGATTTGGATGGAGCAGCTCAGCTCTCTCCATTCCATGAGTCCTCTACACTGTTGTTGATCTAATCTGAAGCTACATGAAGTTTGGAGGTGTGTAATGATGAACTCTGAAGCTACATGAAGTTTGGAGGCGTGTAGTGATGAACTCTGAAGCTACATGAAGTTTGGAGGCGTGTAGTGATGAACTCTGAAGCTACATGAAGTTTGGAGGTGTGTAGTGATGAACTCTGAAGCTACATGAAGTTTGGAGGTGTGTAGTGATGATCTAATCTGAAGCTACATGAAGTTTGGAGGTGTGTAGTGATGATCTAATCTGAAGCTACATGAAGTTTGGAGGTGTGTAGTGATGAACTCTGAAGCTACATGAAGTTTGGAAGTGTGTAGTGATGATCTAATCTGAAGCTACATGAAGTTTGGAGGTGTGTAGTGATGAACTAATCTGAAGCTACATGAAGTTTGGAGGTGTGTAGTGATGAACTCTGAAGCTACATGAAGTTTGGAGGTGTGTAGTGATGAACTCTGAAGCTACATGAAGTTTGGAGGTATGTAGTGATGAACTCTGAAGCTACATGAAGTTTGGAGGTGTGTAGTGATGAACTCTGAAGCTACATGAAGTTTGGAGGTGTGTAGTGATGAACTCTGAAGCTACATGAAGTTTGGAGGTGTGTAGTGATGATGAACTCTGAAGCTACATGAAGTTTGGAGGTGTGTAGTGATGAACTCTGAAGCTACATGAAGTTTGGAGGTGTGTAGTGATGAACTCTGAAGCTACATGAAGTTTGGAGGTATGTAGTGATGAACTCTGAAGCTACATGAAGTTTGGAGGTGTGTAGTGATGATGAACTCTGAAGCTACATGAAGTTTAGAGGTGTGTAGTGATGAACTCTGAAGCTACATGAAGTTTAGAGGTGTGTAGTGATGAACTCTGAAGCTACATGAAGTTTGGAGGTGCGTAGTGATGTAGTGACTCTGCAGAAAGTTGGTGAACTCTGTGCACTATGCTCCTCAGCATCCGCTGGCCCACTCTGTTATTTTACACTGATGGAGCACAGAGTCGCTGTCGTTCCCAGTCTCTGTCACTGTGTTATAATATCACTGACAGTTGGCTGTGGAATATTTAGTAGTGAGTAGAGAAATTTCATGACTGGACTTGTTGTACAGGTGCTGCATCCTATCACTGTACCACAGTGCTGGAGTTCACTGAGCTCCTGAGAGCCTGAGACCCATTTTTTCACTAATGTTTGTAGAAGCAGTCCCAGCATGCCTAGCTGCTGCTAATTTATAGTGTCCAGTTCACCTGATTGACATGTTTTTGGACTGTGGGAAGAAACCGGAGTCCCCAGAAATTCCCACACAGACACAGGGAGAACTTAAACTTTAAAATTTTTAAACTTTCTTTTACTGTTCATTGGTTCTTTCCTTTATTGTTTTTAGTTACTGCTTACATATATTTTACAGTTTTATTTACTTTATTTGCTCTTTGTCTTTTTAAGGCTTTTATAATGATAAGAATTATGTTTATTAATCTATATTATTTTGATACACTGTAAACAAGGTCCACCCTCAGTTGTACTCAGAGTTTAAATAAAGGTTGATTGATCGAGTGAGTTTATGATGAGGGTCATTAATAATTGAGGCTTGAGTTTCTAAGAGAAACAGGGAAAAAGAGGAGGTGGATGTTGGGTTTGTGGGGGTTGGTAAACTTGCCAAAACCAATGCGGCCTGAAGATGAATCATGAGCTTTAAAAACGTAAGACGATCTCCGTCCCGTGGGACTGGATAAACGGGGTCTTGAATAAGGGGGGTGTGGGGGTGGGGTGTCAAATGGTCAAAGTTCTTTTGGGTGAAACTCTAAAACACTCTTCTCATCCATTACAGAGTCGAACCCGGACTTCCCCTCAGACTCCAACAACGGAAACTGTAAAGGAGTCAGTGGTACTTACACACTCTCTACTCCTCAATCCTCACCAGATCTACACAGCACTCAGGCTGTACTGTACACGTACTGTACATGCAGGAGTTATGTAACACACCCAGAGTCTGACCGGGTCACCGGCGCGAGAGTATTGTATAATACTGCAGCTTACCAACAGAGCATTACTGTTTATTTTAACTTCATACCTTTCAAAACAGATTTTTATCTTTTTTTTTTAAATAAGTATATAATAGTATGCTTGATCTTCATCCTCTACAGATTTATTAAAGAAAATATATTTATAGAGAAAAGTATTAACAATATGAACTATAACAAATAATACAAATTGTGAATAATCAAAAATTGACATTAATTACACATGAAAAAAACTGTATTGCATATTCATGTATTACACATTATGAGGCATTATGTTTCCTATTGTGTGCCTGAATATATTAGACATTAGAAAATAACTTTGTTCACTAATATAGATTCACTGGCCCATATTTATCAAACATATTTATATTTATTAACATATTTATCAGTGCATTTATTGATAAATAAGGCCCAATGTGTTTGTTAATATTTGTTAAAAGCACTTTTTAAATTTATTTCCAGAACGTTGCAAGTGCAAGTCTGTGAGACCCGCCCAAAAAACCTACATGAAGAACAACTATAATTATGGTAAGTCATTAGGCAAGATTAATATCTGGCATTATAAGAGAATCTAAATGAATTCATACTGTGAATATCTAGTATATGCTAAATAAATAATAGGGTATAATGAATAATTCAGTACTATATACTGTTCATAGTTACTGAATAATTCTTAGATTTTAAGTCATTCAGAGAAGATATGAATAATTAATAATAATTGCTGACTAATACATCAGACACTGAATTATTTAGAGTAGATACTGAAAATCTCACTCTGGATACTGAACAGTTCATAGTGAAAACTAAATAATTTACAGTAGATACATCATTTGTAGAGGATAATTTATTAATACTAGTTCCTGAATAGTGCACTTCACATAATTCATAGTAGATACTTATGCAATTCACTGAATAATACATAGTAGATCATGAATAATCCATAATACTTACTTAATTCATAGCAGATATAAAGGAATTAATGAATAGTTCTGTGGTTTTAAGCAAATTAACTTTGTTTTTGTGTTTTTTAAGTCATAAGAGCCCGAGTGAAAGAGATAAAGAGCCGTAATCATGACCTCAGCGCCATCGTGGAAGTGAAAGATGTCCTGAAATCATCTTTGGTCAACATTCCTCGGGACACGGTCACTCTGCACTACAGCTCAGGCTGCCCCTGCCCCCCTCTCACCGCTAACGAGGAATATCTCATCATGGGCTACGAGAACGAGGAACGCTCCAGGTAACATCTGATTTAATCTACCGGGACTTTTTGACTTTAACACATTAGTTTCTCTGATTTTACTATTTAAAAAGGTGTATGCATTTCTGTTTTATTCTTTAAACTACTGACAACACTTTCAGCTTTGCCCAACACCTGGTCAGCTAATGGTCAGACGGTCAAATACAGTGGAGGATCAGTGATGATTTGGGGATGCTTCAGCAGATTTGTCTTTGAAAAGAATGCATGTAAAGCCCACATACAAACTTATCCTTATCCACATACAAACTTATCTGGCAATGTTCCCTGAGTCTGAGGACTGTTTTTTTTCAGCTGGACAATGCTCTGTGCTACACAGCTAGGTCAATCATGGATTAATGAGTAGAATTATGAAAGAATAAGGAATTATATAAAGAATTAGATTAAGACCCTTTTATGCCCAGCCCAATCTTCAGACCTGAACCTCATTAAAAAACCTCTGGAATATAATCAAGGGGATGATGGATGATCACAAGCCATCAAACCACCAAACTGAACTGCTTGGATATTTGCACCAGGAGTGGCATAAGGTCACCCAAAAGCATGGTGTAAGACTGGTGGAGGAGAACATGATGCCAAGATACATTAAAGTTAAAAATCAGGGTTACTGCACCAAATATTGATTTTTAAAAACATTAGTGTTTTAAAATTAGTATTGTTATTTCTAAATGAATATGAACTTGTTTTCATTGCATCTTTAATTTTATGGACAGTTTTTTTAATTTTCTGCAAATAAAATCTCTAAATAAATATTTTTATTTGGAATTTGGGAGAAATGTCAGTAGTTTATAGAATAAAACCTTTGTGAATTTATTTTGTGAATTGTGAGTAAGTGAACACTTTTCTAAAGGTTATGAACTCCTCCACAGGTTGCTGCTCATTGATAACTCTATTGCACAGAAGTGGAAGGACCGGTTAGGACGCAAAGTGAAGGTATTCCAAGATACACATTTCACATGTTTGCAAAATATGTGTGTCCAGTGGGTGTATATATCTAGTAGGTGTATGAATATATAGGTCATTGAAATATATCATATCTCACAAAAGTGAGTACCTCATTGAAGATAAGACACTTTCATACAGTGTAGTCAGTGTACAGCTTGTGCAGCTAAACCACTGGCAACAAAAGTGAGTACATCTAAACAAGTACAATTAAAAATGGCCAAATTTTGCCCAAAGTGTCAATATTTTCCAGCACTGCCTTAAAGTCTCTTGGGGATCAAATTTGCTAGAGCTTCCCAGGTTTCCACTGGAATCCTCTTCCACCTCTCCTTAACAAAATCATGGAGCTGGTGGATGTTAGAGACCTTGTGCTTCTCCACCTTCTGTTTGAGGATGCCCCAGAGGTGCACAACTGGGTTACATTTATTTTTCTTATACGATGTTACACTTATTTAATATATATAGTTTGTAATATTAATAACTATTCATCAGGAAAGTGTCAGAAACAAGTACACACTTCTAAAACTTTAGCTCTACCCCTTGTGCTGATCCTGTGAGTGATTCAGTTTTGTTGCTGTTGTTTTTCCAGCGTTGGGAGAGCAGCAGAAGTCCGGGAAATCGTTCAGGAAGACCCAGCCGCTACTAACCGGACCCCACACACACTCCCACACGGACAAACTCCAGACACCAGGATGTACCCCAGAAAACTGAAAGAAATTGCACTATTGTACGTTCTTCTCCAATGTCGGCGAGTTTGTAGCAGAGACGTGTTTCTTATATTTTGTTTTGGCTTTTATGACATTGTTTTTATATACTTTATTTTTTGTCGTTATTTGCACGAACAAAATGTTCAATTGACATTGCTGTGTGAGCGTGAGTGATAAGTGAGGATGAGTGTGTGTGTGTGTGTGTGTGTGTGTTTGGGGGGGGCGGGTTCATATGAGACTCCCTGAAAGGGGAGATGTGGAGGAATTAAAGAGACAATGACGAGGGAGCTTAAAGCGATAGTTCTGAAAAATCAAACTTACACAGTTTTTCTTACTTAGACAACTGAGACATATGTGCTGCACTACAGGCAAAGCTAATAATCCATCAGTTAGCACTGTTTTAAGTACAATGTATGAACAAAAGTATTGGGGCACCTGCAACTGTCTCTACTGTTCAATGATAGGATTTCTACCAGATTTGGATGGAAAACTTCTGTGAGGATTTGACTGCATTCAGTGGCAAGAGCTTGAGCATGTACACAACTCTTTTAGCAAGGACAACTCAAAGTCTCTAAATGCTGCATTCATTCGAAAAGGTGTCCACAAACATTTAGACATATAAATGAAATGCAAGTGCCTGAATTGTGCAAACTTGCCTCAAGCTGGTGGCAAGGATTAGCATGTTTTGCTCCTACAGTTAGTAAGTAGTGTAATTTTACCACACTGCAATAAATACAAATCATGCTTTGAGTAGCCTCTCATGGACAGCTGTACATGTCCACTTGTTGTACTCATCTGCCCATATTAATACTTATGCGCTTGTGGATCCACAGAAGTATAAAGCAGTATAAATAAGTATAGGCTTGACTGACCAATCGCAGCTGCTGCTGCTGTCCGCATCAAGAACTAGTATCATCTCCCATCAAATATGCCCTGTCCCATTAAAGCTAAAGAGTGCTGCACTGAGCTTGTCACTCGTCTGTTCACACGGACAATTTAAGGCAGACACTGCCGGTCACCATCCTTACCACCCACTGAACTGTGTCCACTGTGGGTGATAATTAACGCTTTCTATGACGTTTTCCATTGCAAACAACACTTTTAACACTAGATATATCACAAGTCAATTTTCTACGATACTTCACAGCATCTGTATTACTGAAGAGAATAAAATACTCCTAAATAATCAAATACCAAGAATAACTGTTTTATTGGTGTTTTAGTTACCCCTAATTTCAAAAACAATATTCTTCACCTCAGGATTATTAACCCTGTTCATTTCATTATAGCACCACCATGTGGAGTAATAAAGCAGTAACTTTAGTAAGTCTAATTGAGGGGCGAGTATTAGGGAGTTTAGGGCACCTAGATGGTTCAATAGATGCATCTATCGATATCGATATATTGTCCCAGCCTTAATTATATGACTTTGGCACAAGAATGCTGTTCAAGTGACTCCTTATATCTTCCTACATTACAACAGTTTACGCACTGCTGTCCCATGACTTTTGCCATGTCAGTGTAGTCATAATTTGCTAATTGGTGGTGTATAAACCCCTTTACCATTACTTAGGTTAACTAACTACATTATCCTCATGACTCCAGTATAAACTGTATAAAGAAGCAATCTTCAGACACCAGGCATGTCCTGGTTGATCATCCATAGATTTGGTATCTAGGGTAACTGGGGTAAAAGGGTTCAGGGTGTAAAAACTGTGTAAATCTGATTATTCAGCACATTTTCGCTTTAACGGGAGCAGCGGATTCTAAAGCGTGGTCCAGCCGCGGTGGGAAGAGAAATCCGAGTGTTTGGATTTGACTCCATCAGGCTTTAATGCGTTCCAATGATCTCCGTCAGCAGCCGCAGCTGCAGCGAGTTTTTCTTCGCTGGATTAAACGCTCTTCAAAGGAGAGGCGAAGAGCAGAGGGGGAGCGCATCTTTTGGCAGGAAACACAAAGAGAACAGAGGAAGATCCAGCGCTGAGAGGGAAATGTTATTGAGGACAACAAAAACAAATGCTGATCTTCATTTAAAAGGAACTCTGTTATTTTTTCTGCATAATATTTCTGTAGTCCTGTTTTTTTGTTACTCTTTAACACATGTTCAATACGCTTGATCGTAAGCCATTCCTAGGAAGCTGTTTATGTAAGAATGCGTGCTGCGCAGCAGCTGTTTTGTTTTAAAGCAGTGTTTTTACTGGACTGATCAGTACAAGATGACTCAACACTGCTCCAAACCCACTTCAGACCATTACTCACTCTGCCTGTTAGCACATTTACATCCACTATTAAACATATCTGCCTGGTTAAGTGACTGACTCGCAGCTGACTGTGTGTGTGTGTGTGTACTGTGAGTTCAGAGTCATTGGGGTCACATTTATGAGTAACACAGTCCACATTAAAATACCATTTGTCTGCCTAATAACACTAATCAAGCACCTTAAACACTATTAGAGATGGATTACTTTTCCCAGAACAGGCTGTGTGATTTAATATGTGAGATTTATAAGTAGATTTATACTAGCACTCCTCTATAATTACTATTAGACTGCAAAGACTGCACACACTGCAGATTCATACTGGAATAAACTCACTTCACAGTCATAACTGATATCTAATAACCTTTATCACAATTAATACTCTAAATGTGCACAGGACAAATACATACTGGATATACGTAACTCCACAGTGATTACTTTTAGACTGGAAACACTGCACGCACGCACACACTGCAGATTCATAGTGGATTTAAATTACTTCCAAATTATTATTTCAGACTGAACGACATCACATTACTGCCTAAAAATGACTCAGACACTTAATATTTATACTGGATTAAAATAATTCACTGAAAAAGTGTAAACACACCAGATTCATACTGGATTTAAATGACTGAATATAACTGTCAACATGCAGATACATACTAGATTACAGACACTCCATAATTATTACTTTCAAACTGTAGATTTTTCTCTGATTTAAATAAATATACAAGCATTAATGTTACATTGTAAAAAATAAAACGACACAGCAAGCTTGCTTATAGAATACTTTTAGACTGTAAAGCCTCACAGACTGCAGATTCATACTGGATTTGAAATCACCACTCAGTTATTGCTTGAAAACTCCACATTCCACAAGTTTTACTGGTCAGACTTTTCAAAAATGTACACACTGCAGATTCATACAGGATTAAAAGTATAATAACCTTTACCACAGTTATTACTCTAAATCTGCACAGGACAAATTCATACTGGATCATTGTTAGACTGTAAAGTTTACACACACTGAAGATTCATACTGGATTATTTTTAGACGTATACAAACACAGGTAAATATATTCCAATTATTACTTTGTAGATTTATTTCAGATTTACTTTGTAGATTTATATTAGATATAAATCAATTTACAATAGTTACTGTTACACTCTAAATATTACACACGCTGTAAGCTGATTTTGCTGAACCTTATGAACTATGTGAACAGTTCTGAAATTTGAGCCATGTTTACACACTACGCCAAATTCCTTCCCATTTTAAAACAACAAAGAAACAAAGGTTTTCTACCTTCTCTGATCACTAAATGCTGTTTTCTTTCTTTCATTAATTTTTTACCCCTTCTTGTCCGGTATTTCCCACGACCTGTGGAAGCGTGTGTGACGCCAGTGCCATCGAGCTGTGGTTTTAACGCTTCATATTTATCTGCCCAGAGAGAGATGGAGCTCGGAAATTACTCCTGACCTGATTTATGCACCAGGGGAGTCAGCACAATCATGAGCTGGGGAGTTTATGGGAGAATTAACACAAAACGGAGGATTTATGGGGACAAATTGACCCGCCTGCCTTGGCCCGCGGTTCCCCTGGTAAAGGCAGTCAGCCTGTGCTTTACTGCGCTTCAATACAGCGAATGAAACGCCCCTTCCATCAATCTGTCCTGCCACCTTTCGTGCTTTTAACTCACTAAAATTATGCGGCCGGGGGGACAGACCAAATGACGCGTCGGCAAAGAAAATCTCCTGTTTTTCCTTCCATCAGGAGTCACTCTACATGCAAGAACGCTACATGCAAAAAAGCTAACTGACTTCGCTCAGCCAGACGCCCAGCAGTAAAGAGCACCTTCAGGTCGTTAAAGTTCAGGAGGTAATGCTACACCTCTGTTTTAAGTACTTGTAAAACACCTTCAGAAAGATTTTTCAGACACTTACTAGGGTGGTGGAGCACCGTTCTACTGTGCAGCGACTCCTGCACTAATATAACAATCACTGAAGAGTCTTTAGGAAAATCTTTTCTAAAGCTTTTAAAGGAACATTTACACATTTTTCATTAGTGTTTCAACATTGCCAACGTAAACGTTTAACAGGTTAATACTGTTTAAACATGAATTAATCAAGTGACAAAGTTTACAGTGCCTGGCCATACATTACCAGTTTTATTAAGTGATATAACACAGTGTCACTACTGTTAAATTCAGAAGGTAGATTACATTTTTATTTATGACTCTCTTTCTTTCTCTTTCTTACACACAGCCACACTCTTTCCAGGTTGTTGTGTGTGGAATATGGAGCTACACAAGCATGTATTTTCTCCAGAAAACTCTCAATTAAACTCAAGTAGCCAAGCACATCACAATATTCTAATTTAAAAAGCAGTAAAACTACCATGAGATATTATTATTCAGTAAAAAGTAAAAGCTCGACAGACACCACTAATATAAATATGATCCAACACGGATTCTTTTATTTATATTTAAATATCCAGTCTCAAGAAGAAGAAGAAAAAGTTTAATTAATCACAAGTGCACTAATTTTGATGTATTGTAAAAAACACGGGGGTGGTTGGATCATGCTTTGGGTTGTGCTGCAGCCAGTGGCAAAAGAAAGCATTTTACTGGCTGAGGGAAAAATAGAAAAATAAAAGATCAATAAATTCCAGCAAACTCTGGATGCAACTACACCATATATATAAAAAGGAGCTTCTAGTGCAGGATAAGGATCCTAAACTCTTCATAAAACACATTAAAAAGGCTAATTCCACAAATTATGCGGCCTGGGGGACAAACCAAATGACGCATCTGCAAAGAAAGTGTCCTGTTATTCCTTCCATCAGTGTTACACACACTCTCTCTCTCTCTCTCTCTCTCTCTCTCTCTCTCTCTCTCTCTCTCTTTCTTTAATCCAACCACTCCATGCAGCCAATGAACGCTACATTTACACTTCAGCAAAGCTAACTGACTTCATAGGACTTAATCGAGCCAGCAGTAAGATGCATAACCAGGTCATTAAAGTTCAGGGGGTAATGCTACACCCCTGTTGTAAGCACTTAAAGGAATACAAATGTACACGGTTTCCTCCCTTCACCCCACCTCTTACCCCCGGTGTAATCAATCAGCCTGGACATGTTTGGTGTCTAAAGTTTGCTCCAGTTCACAGCTCTGATAAAAAAAAAAAACAGCACAGCTGATCTCCAGCTTAAGTTATGTTCTGAACACTGGTATGCAGGTCAGCCCATGCCACAGCAGCACCAGGCCAGCATTAACCTCCTTTTTATTGTAATGAATATTGGGTCCAAAAGAGAGAGTCTTAATCTGTAAATTAATTAAAATCGGCTATTAAAAATGTTGGCAACTAATTTAACAATCGATTAGTTGGATCTACTTTATTATATACATAATTACAGTTGCTAACCACTAATGTGGGGCAGTAAGCCAACCAAAGCTATGGCAGTAAAGCACATCAATACTTGAGCACCTGAAGCTAATGCATGCTGGCATAAATAAACATAAATAAATAAAATGCAAGAAATCAAATTGATCTTTTTTCCACTTTTAATTTGATTAATAATCAATTAATTGAAAAAATAATCTGCAGATTAATTGATTATTAAAATAATCGCTATTTGCAGAGATTATTTCTCGGTTTTGACAGCTATTGTCTGAAGCCAGTTTAAAGGTGCACCGGATTCATTCTTTATGACCCTTGGTTAGTATTACCCACAGTTGTCAGCACATATACAATAATTGTATAAGCAAATTTGAATGAAAAGTGTTGCTGAGAATGTGTTTAAAAGAATATATCACACCGTGAAAAACTGTTGACAGGAATAAAATGACCCTCTGGGTCTCCCTCCTCAGTTCTGTTCAGTTCCTGCCACTCTGTATATGCCCCGTGATCAGAAACACATGGTGAGATGTGTATGAGAATCAGGGCTGCGGTTCAGGATCTGAATAGAGCCCAAATCTAGAATTGCTTGATAATGATATTTCAGGCATGGTGTTCCACTGAATGTTCAAAACTGCTGTTAGGACAGGCAGGGTATCTCAAGAGTACAGTCTACTCTAACAAAAAGCTAGTAAACGTAACTGAAACTAATGCCCCCAGGGGCATTATCAATCCTTTTGATTTGGCTTAGTTCACTTTTTTCAGTAAGCTAAATTGAAAATAAAATTTGTTAACTGTGAAATGCAACGCTCAAAAATAAACACAAATTTGTGTTTACTGTTTTAAGACCTTAAATATTTTTTATTAATGCCTTATTTTTTTAAATGACCAACTTTACTTTTACAATATTTAGACATTTTTGAAAATGATACTATTTATTGCAAATCAGCAGTGTCAGATTCATAAAACTGCTGTATAAAAACTCACTCTTGCAGAGCACAGCGATTTATATTCATTAATCAGGACGGACTAATTACACTACATTTGTATGGTGACATACAGTTGGGTATGATTTCTTTAAGCATGAATGATATACTTAATATTGTTGATATGTTAAGAACAAATGTATCCCAATAAATTATGATCATATTGCCCACCTCTAGGTGTTCCAGTCGTTTCATAGCTTTCACAGGACCGTACAGGCTCTCACACTGGACAGCACTGTTGTGTTTTTAAAGAAACTCTCCAGTGGCTTCTCTGGCTCAGTTTGGACTCCCGTCTTTAGTTCATCTGTTTCTCCAGTTTGTGTGAATGAGGGCACAGATACTGCAGCTCATGCTAATTAAGCTTTGCACGCACAGCGTTGCCCAAAGTGCGGGAAAAGCCAGCAGTCAAGCTCGGCAAGCTGACCTCATTTTTCCACCACAGCAACGCACTGTAAACACAATCAGCATATTGGGCATATTTACAGGACTAGGAAATGTTTTTGGAAACATTTGGATAAATATTAATTCATGTTAAGTCGTTAATATGCAGTATATACAGTGGATTGCAAAAGTATTTATACCCCCTGAACTTTTTTTACATTTTGTCTCCTTACAACCACAAACTTTTAGACTTTAATTGTAAAGTGGAATGAAATGATACAAGGTTTTAAAAATTTTAACCAAACAAAAATCTGAAAAGTATTCAGACACCTTTTGTTGCAAGTCTTTTGTGATTTGTCTCTACCAGCATTGCGCATCTAGAGACTGAGATTTTTTTCCCTCATTCTTCTTTATAAAACAGCTGAAGCTCTGACAGGTTGGATGAAAAGCGTTTGTGAAAAGCAGTTTTCATGTCTCTCCACAGAAGACCAATGAGAATTAGGTCCGGACTTCTAACACATGAATATTATTTGATCTAAACCATTCCACTGTAGCTCTAGCTGTATGATTAGGGTCATCGTCTTGCCGGAAGGTAAATCTTCTTCCCAGTCTCAAGTCTTTTGCAGCTTCCAACAGGTTTTCTTCCAGGATTGTACTGTATTTATCTCCATCCGTCTTCCCATCAACTCTGACCAGCTTCCCTGTCCCTGCTGATGAAAAAGCATCCCCACAGCATGATGCTGCCACCACCACGATTCATAGTGGGGATGGTGTGTTCAGGATGATGAGCAGTTTTCCGTCAAACACAGCGCTTTGCATTTAGGACAAAATTTTCAACTTTGGGGTAATCTGACCACAGAACCGTCTTCCACATGTCTGCTGTGTCCCTACTGAGGCAGGTGTATTTATACTAAGACTAAATTACACAGCTATTAACTAATTCAGTGACTTTTGAATGCAACTGATCGCACTGGATTTTTTAAATTTGAAATTTTATTTATTTGAAGATTTTCGTTCCACTTATGGTAGTCTCATTTGGTCTATAAAATACATTTAGGTTTGTGACTATAAGCTGAAAATGTGGAAAAAGTTTAATTTGAACTTTGAATAGTTGAATACTTTTGCAAGCCACTGTACATTACAAAAGGCATGACTGCATAAGATGAAAAATATGTAGAGAATTTTAAAACTACAAATGGGATACAGTATTGAACATATTAAGATGTGTTTTCAGGAAGAATTTGACAAAATAACACATGAAACACTACATTGCTTCATTGGTATCCTCTGTGCCAAAGCATCATTCAAGTGCTGTAAGGGATTGCAAGTGGTAAACACTTTACTTTCCTATTTTTTTGGAACATGTTGCAGGCCTAAAATGCACCAGTTACAACACTGCCACTGCTGTACACTATATATACACACACACCAAGAGTCCAAAATAGCTTCTCTGTTCCCAGCAAGCTCAAATTGGTCAGCGTGTCAGTATACTTAGCTGCTGATGACTACTGAATGTGTGTGTTTATATGAGAGTGTGTGTGTAAGTGAATGTACAGCTGTGTGAGAGCGTTCACTTTTCTGCAGGTGCTGTGTGTACGCATGTGTATGTGTGTGCTTTTGGGCTGAAATCCATCCCAGCTGTGTACTGTAGCGAGGCTGCAGTGTTAGAACAGCTGTACAGCTGCATTAATGCTCCCCTGTTCCTCCTCCACCACAGATAGAAACACCCATGCCCTTTAGCGAACGGCGGACAAGTGGGGGCTTCCTGAGTTCTGGAGGACAGAAGCCTCTTTTTAGTAACGCACCTACAGGGTTGGGGCTACACACCATGCTCCAGGCCTAAAAACACCTGAGCAACATCGCTGATAAGCTCAAACGCAAAAGTCTATACACATGCAGCCTCCACATTTGGTATCACCACTGACTCACAGAATCAATTTGAATCAATTCGATATCAATTCAATTAGGATTTTTGTTTTTAGACACAATTACAGGTTTAGATCAGATATGAAGGAGATTTTTAGAGAGCTAATGTTATTGTAATTGTAATTGTACAAGGAACATTCAACCTAACTCAAAATTACAGTTACATTAATATACTTATATAAGACTTCAGAGTCTTACACACTTCTACACAACTTCTGTTTGGGTTGATTTACTTTCATTCTGAATGCAACTGCCACTGCATTTAAGGTGGAATGGTAACCTTGGGGGTGGGGAAAGTGCTAGATTGTTTAATAAACCTGATCAAAATATAAATTTATATAAAAACCACCTCCCAAACCACCTACCACTACCTTTAATATTAATCTACAATGTAGTAAACAATAGAAATAAGTAACACACATTAATGACAATGTGTCCAAACACTTGACCGGCACTGTAGGTTCGTTGCACATTATAAACAGAACTGTTAGAATAAAATCATTATATTCACGTTTCAGCAACTAGACTGGCTTTACTAAAATCCCTGCTTCCCAACGTGAGATGCTGCTGGCCAGTAACTGAACTCTGGGCCGCAGTAAGGAACTGTCCCAGGACAGTCAAACTGGCTGCAGGTCCAAACCGCTTCTCTAAATGATTGGTCATGGTCCCTCAGACCCAGACTCTCGTCTCCTTCTCCTCCTCCCTCTCCCACCGGCCCACTAATGCTGACCCTGTGGCTTTATCTTTAAGCTATCGCTCTGTCTGAGCGCTGTCCTTTGTGTACTAATTGATTGTTTAGCTGGAAATGAGCTTGGGCTCCCTCAGACCCTCGCTGACTGCAAGCGGGACCCAGCCGTGAGGCTTTGTGTATTGTGCATTGTTGCAGGCTTGTTGTGTGTGAGATAAGACCGTGGAGTCAGATAAACAGGCGTGGGCGCTAATGGAGGACCCTGTGGAGTGACTCGGGGAAACAGTGAGCTTCTGTGGCCTTGGTTGTTTACCTAGCACTAATTACAGTGTTTACTGGGGTCTGCCGTCTCGGGGCTTACAGAAACATTTCAGCCCCTGTGCAAACGCTTGGCCTCCGGGCCGAAGGCACGGTCGTTAATGGCACGGGCTGGAGGCACGTCCAGGGCAATCTGCATATTAAGAAGTAGAGAGAGACGGTATAATGTACCAGTCTGAATTTTGGACATATCATTTTAAAAGGAGGATTTTTATTTTACGTTTTAAAATAACATGGGCACATCATAATATTCTTAAAAAAACAGATTCTTTTGACTGTTCTTAGAGTGATACCACAAAAGAAACACTTCTATAAAATGTGCCAGAGTTTTTATCAACACTTTAAAACTGAGAATGGCAATTGGTTTATTTCGCATTATGCCCAAAACAAACATTAATATGATTAATTAAAAGAAGTAGTATATTCTTTTTATATGATTCGAATTGCGAAAGTCATACTTCCCATAGTCACGATAGAAAAAGGCAATTTCTATATAAATATATATATATATATATATATATATATATATTGGTATTTGGTATTCAGCTCTCAGCCTAACATTTCATTTTGTTCAGTTTTGAGCCAAAACAAATAATTTGGGTGCATCCATAATAGAGATTATTACTGCAACAAATAGAACCTCTCAGCACAATCCAGCAGACCAAAGCCAAAAGCAGGACTTTCCCCAGAACCAGAAGCTACTGTTAATGAGGAACTTTACAGCCATAGAAAACAACTCCAGGGTTCCTGCAGTAAGAACTTTATAGCTGAAGCACTCCAGCATGAGCTTAAAGGGAGTTCCCCTTATTTCAGATTAAGATCATTTTTATGTTAGTTGCTTAAAAAACGCCAGTTCGTAAATTATCCTAATTTACTCTCCAAAACACGCACACTTTTGAGAGCACAAAGTCTCTCAAAAGTGAACTGACCACAAGTCTATCGCCTCTGCTGAAGATGCGTCGCTGCCAATCTTCAAATGTTTCAATGACAAAACAGCCATCACTTTATTCTCCTCTATACTTTCTTTCCATCTTCAGAATTGCAACACTATGGATAAATCTTAACTGTGATCAGACAGGATTTTGGGTGAACTGCCCCTTTAATGTTTGCGAGGAGGTTTTACAGCCCTTTAAAAAGGAGGCTACGAGTCAAGCACCTGTCAGAGGAAAATCATTAGGTTTTGTATAAGGCTCTTAGGGGAGCAGGCAGTGAAATGAGCAGTAGGAGCTGCCTGCGCCTACACTCCCTGATTTTTCCCATCATTTATCTGCTTCTGCAACACTTTTAAAGCAATAGATTTCTGTAAAATAAAAATAAACACAATTTAACCTTGACTCAAAATAGTTACTGCTTGGGTTTTACACAGGCAATAGAAGTACCAATATACATAGTTCATGTAGTTAAAAAGTAGTTACTGTCTGTGTGCATACCCAAAACAACAAAAATAATCATTATAAATCTATTCAATTATACTTTATATAACGCCCTAAACAAAAGTGTTTGCCCTTTTTTTGTTGGAGTAGCAGTGTCTCTACTGACCAAAAAACGGTTTTGTCTAGATTTTGGAGCATTGCTGTGAGGACTTGATTGCATAAGCCAACTCCTATGCACTGTTGGAGCTGCAACGTTTGTCTGCTGCAGAGTCCTATTCTACTGGCAATACTTCTACCCCCCCTTGTGGTTGCCACATGATCAGACCCAAAAATCAAAAGCTGAAAGGATGTCAATATCTGCGGGCCAAAACTTTAGGGTAAATTAGTGGGGAAAAAAAAATATATAAATTATATTTTGCGCCAAACTATCACTTTAATATAATCTGCTGACTTTCCACCCACAGCAGCGCACTCTCAATTCTCTCAGAAGTAGGCCTTGTAGTGCGACTTATAATAAAAAAAAGTATAAAACTTTAATTACGACATAAATTTCAAAACTTGTCTTTTATGATTGTTTGAAATGACGTGCGCTTTTTAAAAGTATATTGTGTGTTTTCCGTGAACTCTAGTGTTCCCCTCGTAAAAGCCGCACGGTGGTTACAAGGTGTTACAACCCACTGACGCCAGACCTGGAACGTGGTCAGTGTTTTCCACCTCAGCGTGCAGGAAAATAAACACACACCAATCTCTCAGAGTCGCCCCGAAGACCGCCTTTACCAGGGAACCACAGCTACTGGAGCCCAGCCACACACACACACACACCATATACTCCTCCTGATCTTTTTCCCAAGCCTCTCTACGGGGCAGATTGACCCGGAAAGGTTATTGGCCAGTGGTGGTGTAATTTGGAGGCCGCTGGAGTGTGTGGCTTGCGTTCAGGTGGTTAGAGCTGGCCAGTGGGGTACAATGAGGTCATACCACTGCGAGATCTCAAGCTAGACCATGTGTGCGTGTGAGCTGTTGAACAAGCCCTCGTCCTGACTAAGCACTGTGCCCTCGGTGTCAGCGTGGAGGCCATGGGGTGTGTCCAGTTCCAGCGCTCGGGCCAGGACACACACTGAGTGTGTGTGAAGCGCTCATGTGAAGCAGAGGAGGAAAAAGAGAGCAGGCAGAGAGAGTCTGATCTTCTGCCACAGAGCTCTCAGACCACCTCCACTACTCCAGCATCGCTATGTGCTCTGTAACACGTAGAAGATCTCATCACCTTCTCCTTTCTTTCTAATCCCAACACTTATCCCACTATATTTTATCATATGATGTAATTGGTAGAGGTGTAACATGGCATGATGCATCGCGGTGGAAAAATCTGACAAAGTGCATCGCAGGAACAGGTGGTCCACATTCTGTTTTCATAATAATATAATGCAGTTGGACTGTTTAAACACCAGTAACGCAGGCCGGTGAACCAGTGGGTGTAAGCAAAAGGCGACGGACAGGTCAATCATCTTAGACTGAAGCCAATCACACAAAAGTAGCATTATATTTTGGATAATGTAGTAGATTGAAAAAAAAAAGATGCAGATGAATCCAATACCCTGACCTCACTAAGTACAATTGTATCTAAGCATGAAATACAGTTTTTTATGTCCTGATTATAAAACGGCATCACATTTGATAATTCTTCAACCCTACCTGTATCCTGCCTTGTTGTCTGTCCACCTTCCTGCGCAGTTCTTCTTCTGCACTTTACTGGGTCCTTCTCATGTCATCTGATTTTGCTGGGCCTTGACTCCTCAACCAGACTTTGCTCAGTCTAGAGAATCAAGCACAATATGGTTAGTAGATCTGTTGAGTGTGGAAGGGTAATGGACTCACTCACACAGTTTACACTAATCTCTAAAAGTGTCCAAACACAACAGATTACACATTTCCTCACTAAATAGCAGTGCTTTCCACACATTCCACATGTGGACACTCTTCTGTACATTTGAAGGGCATTTAACTAAAACTATTTTATTGTTTGAAAGTGATAGAGAAAGTTAGAAGTTAGCCAGACCCACAGAAAGCAGAGATGGAGAGCATGGCAAAAACAATTGTTGGCCAATTGACTTATCGATTAGTGAATTAATAGGTGGTTGACTACCAAAACAATCATTAGTTTCAGTTGCATTTACTGCCACATAAAATAGTTCTTTATATGTTTCTGATGGGAGCTAATGTCTATCTAGTGAGATACACTCTGCAGCTTCTATATGTAAATATATACAATCTCAATTATTCCATGTTGAAAATCAAATAGATTCAGGTAACCTCCAAGTAGCATGAAAATACTAAACTGAACTTATGCTGTGTCTATTTACAGTATATATAGGCCGCAGACAGAACTGGTGCTCATCTAGTGCCACCCAGTGGTTCTCTATGATCCTGAAGTTGAAACTTATATATATTATAGATATATATTCACTACTGTAGATGATCCTCCAGAGTTTCTACTAATTAACGGGTATTTATACTGAATATGAGGGATTTATTAACTCTGCATTAACAGACTCTTCATGCGTGCGGGCAAATTATAAATTTAGTGTAAATTGTAAATTTTTTGAACAACTGGCCCAAAGAGATACAGCTTTAGGGGCCAGTTGTTCAAAAAATGTAATCCGGATCAAAATTATCCAGATTTGGTAATCAGATTTTTTGCTATCCAGGATCAGGTGATCTGTCTTACTTTTAAGCCAGTTTTTCAAAGCAATATTGGATTGGATCAACCTGATCCAGAAACACAGTTTTCAGGATTACCTAATCCGGATTACCAGCTATGTAAAAAACAGATAGAAGAACCAACATGGGTTGATGACTCCTTTTCTTGCAGTAACAAGATACTGCTTATTGCAAAACAATACGAGCAATTGAGCGTTTAAATGGAGTTCTGCAGAGACGCTTTGCATGACTTAACTATTTGCGAGTCGAACCACAGGGAGCATGCAACATAACACTTACATGTATTGTCCTGCCCAATGTTGCTACCAGACGCAATGTCCCTCTCTGTGATGTTCACGATGCACCTGAGCCTGTTGAAGAACCAGAACAAACTCTGGAGTTCTTTGCAATTGTTCGAAATAATTTTTGACAGCTTCATATCTGATAAATGTTTCTTTGACATTAATATACAGTGATGAAAGACAGTGACGTAGATGAAAAAATGAATATATTATTTTTGTTTGTTATTGAAATCTTTTGGGGGGTTTATTTAATGGGGTCAAGATTGTTTTTATTTTTACGTTACTATAGTAAAAGGCTTAATTGGTAGCCAATGTCTACTTTATTACTGTAACGGTTAAACAGGTCAAGTGCAAAATAGAAGTAAATGTATATACGCTAAATTGTACAAATATATATTTTTTTACTTTAAAACTTTGATTTTAAAGTTTAACCACATTTACTTCCTGAAATCCCCCTTGAAATCCTACCCCTTGTTGGGATCAGGGTAATCCTGTTTTTTTGGATCAAAGTTATCCAAATCCTACTGAAAAGTTTTGAACAACAGAAACTGAAGGTTTGATCCATTTACAAACTAGGATTGGATTACGTGATCTGATCCGATTTCAGAATGCTTCTTTCCCTTTTGAACAACCCGTTTTCCAGATTTGATCCAATCCGATAACCAAAATCCGATCAGATTACCTTTGAACAACTGGCCCTAGGAGATACTATGGAAGCCCATTTCCGCCACCTGAAGAAAAAAAAACGTCCTCAACTAAGTCATAATTATGAGATAGAAAAGTCATAATTATGAGATAGAAAAGTCATAATTATGAGATAGTAAGTCATAATTATGAGATAAAAAGTCATAATTATGAGATAAAAAGTCATAATTATGAGATAGTAAGTCATAATTATGAGATAGAAAGTCATAATCATGAGATAGAAAGTCATAATCATGAGATAGAAAGTCATAATTATGAGATGACTTTTTATCTCATAAATATGACTTAGTATCTCATAATTATGACTTACTATCCCATAATTATGACTTTTCTATCTCATAATTATGACTTAGTTGAGGACGTTTTTTTTTTTCTTCAGGTGGCGGAAATGGGCTTCCATAAGATACAGCTTTATATAATGAAAAAACTGGGAGATTATATATTTATGTATATACTAGTGCATCTAAAAAAAATAGGATATCATTGAAAAGTTACTTTATTTCAGTAACTCATATATTATATAGATGTATTACACCGAGTTTTAAGTCTTTACTTCTTTTATTGTTGATGATTATGGCTCACAGCCAATAAAATCCCAAAAATCAGTGTCTCAGAAAACTAGAATATTATATAAAACCACATCTCCTTAAAGGTTGTCAGCAGAGGGGAGCATAAGGTGAAGGGAAAACACTGCAATGACTTTGGACTTGATATAACAGTGAACCAACATTAGTTTACTTCCTTGTTCAATTATGAAAAATCTTAAAATATGAAGCACAAATAAATATTTTAGAAACATTAAACACTGACCGAGGTCAAACTGACCCCGCAGATAGTAGGAGGGGTAACATAATTTGTTTTCCCCTGGGCCCAGATATAAAACAGCCTGTTTATACATATGCTCCCCAATAAGAATTGTTAAAAAAATGCCCCTTTAATTAGATTCTGGTGAATTTTGTGGAAATAAATAGGACAACATTCAGAAATGAGATGAGCACACCCAAAATAAGCCTGTATTACAGTAGCACGAGAGCTATTGAGACTACAGCCATACCAAGTAGATGTAGAAGTAAAATGAAAAAGTAGTAGTAGTAGTAGTAGTAGAAAAAAAAATAAATACTCTATTTAAGTATAAATAATCAACATTTATACTTAAGTAAGGTATCAAAGTTTTTGTAATTGTAGTAATAAGAACACAAACTTCCTAAGGGCTGTCTGGACAGTACTGGAATTACAAACACACAACAAAGTCAGAAGGAAAAGTTTTCTTTAAAAAACAAAACAAAAAGTTTTTATTCTACAACAGGTACAGTATTTGTGCAAAACAGCACTCCATGAGCACATGAAGGACGAGAGAATAGAAGTGAATACATAAGGAAACCCAGATATCTGCCAGTCCCAGTACTGCATGGAGTTTTTACCTCACTCTTTAACATAAAGGAGCCAAATCTGTGTTTTTTCACACTGAAGAATCTTATAAATTAGATTACTCTTGAATAAAAAGGTTCAAGTTTAACAATACTGGAATTTAAACATTATAGTAACACTGGGGCAGTGATCATAAGGCTACATGGCACCTTTCATGCCATATTTCTGTAAAGGCTTATTCCAAAAAGTAGTAGTTGTAGTTAGCTGTCATAACTTTGTCCAGTTTCTGGGTCATTTTTTTTTTCATAAAAAATATGTATCTAGCAGTTGTTCTTTACAATGGGTCCAAATTTAACAATGAATGGACAAACAGAATTGATCCAAAAGCATTTTTACACTGACTTCCATTAAAAATTGAGATTTTGTTGACATTGCTAACATGTAGACTAGCATGCTAATGGTCATGTGACAAAAATATGCAAATTGATCCTAAAGTGTTACCTCAAGAGATGGCTTGAGAACACCCCCACCTGTATAAGTTGTGAGCTGATATCTTGTGAATGAGATTGATAAAGATTGAGATTGATAAAACTGGTCAGTGCGCACATGGTAAAGCCCGGGAGTGACATGGACAGTGGTGGACAGCAATGTCTGGCTAGAATTGTCCGTGTGAATAGACTCGAAGCGACTCCACATGGCAAATGTCATGGGACAGATCCTACAGTTGTAGTTCCTTGCAAAAACAAGTAAATGCTTATGTAGACTAATGTCAGCTTTAATGTCAGTGTTGTGTAGCCTTATGAACCCTATCTTAAGTAACTTTAACCAGCAGTTTTGAATAGAATAGTCCATTATACCCTTTGTAGTCTGTTCATTATCAGGCTAAGGCAATTTTACAGTATTATTACAATATGCAATACCATAGAAACTGTACTGTATTAAAATACTCACAGTGCTTCTTAGAAACACAGGAAAAATAAATCTGTCAAAAACACAGAAGTGTCTTTCCAAACCGTGCCCCCAGCAGATAAATAAAAACATTTATCATAACAAAACAAGAGAAAACAAAATTAACAAAAACCTACCGAAACGAAAACCAAAAATAAACAACAAAAACAAACAAAACCGAATAAAAAAA
Source organism: Astyanax mexicanus (assembly GCF_023375975.1). Taxonomy (NCBI): domain Eukaryota; kingdom Metazoa; phylum Chordata; class Actinopteri; order Characiformes; family Acestrorhamphidae; genus Astyanax; species Astyanax mexicanus. The sequence continues at coordinate 49,821,238 of NC_064418.1, read as the reverse complement.
TAAGAGTTGCTGTAATAGACACCTTATTCACAACCAACCTGTACAGTCGATACAATCATCATATCATAACAAAAAAAAAATCAGAAACAGTTCAGTTATGCTTATGCTGGAGGTGCTTACAAGTCCTGGAGTTTGACTGTCCACTCTGACGTCTTCATCAGGTATGTTTTGACACAAATCTGAGGTTAACTTTTTCCACACAGGCATCGAACCTCAATCTAAAATTTTCTCAGTGTCCTCTGTGTGTGAGCCAACCTCCCCAGTCCATCTCAATATTCCTACAGGCCGGAGGATTCAGTGGATATTTGGGTTAAAAGCAGCGTAACACCCTCATAGTTCATCCTGAAAAGAAGAAAGAAGAAAAAGAAAATTATTTTGAAAGAATAATACATTAAAGCTTTATTTTGATGGTCCATTATAGTAGATGCCTTGTAGATACTCTCCTAACCATTTATAGGAGAACCAATATTAACCAATAATGGGCAACTGGACAAATAAATACCAAATAATTACTAATATCTTATAATAGGTCATACTGCAGTATTTTCCTTCAACATTAGATTTAGTAATCATGCTTGGTATCAGTTTACTACCTCTACACAAAGTTTTCTAGCTGAAAAATAAGAGCTGTACAGGACTAGGATAGTAACGTTAAATTGCAAGCCAACACAAAGTGAAATTTTCTTTTAAAATACATGAATTTTTGTGTATTCTTGTAGTTATTATTTATTATAAAAATGAAAAATACTGAATACAGTGTGAACGGAACTTTAATATCTGTACCTTGAGTTTGGATTTGTTCTTTAGAGCGAGCTGCTGCAGTCTCTGATGGATGACGTCAGAGATGACATTGGAGTCCCGACTGTTAATGTACTCTCCACCCTGCTGTCTCTGTGCAGAGAGAGAGAGAGATATACATATTGAGTGTATTAATTATTTATAATATTCCCAGTATGGCTCTAAAACCCTTAAATATTTCATGGTATTTTTATGATAAAGATATTATTAAGAGATATTACAAAAAAAAGAAAAATTTTGCATTTTTTATTTAATGAAAAAAAAATCACATTTTCAAGCATTCAATTAGAAACATTCATTACATTAGTTCCATAATGTAAAAGTAAAAACTAATATAGCCGAAATACTAAAAAAATACTGAAATACTAAAATGCAGAATTCAAGTATTATTAAGTACATGCATATTTATTTATTTAATAGTTTATTTAACAGGGACAGTGTACATTAATTAACATTACTGTAAATGCACCAGAATTAGCCTAAAGGCTATTTTTCATCCATTGTCCCTGGACAGACATTGAAACTGTAATATAAACTGTAAACATAAATAATTATACCAAAATATATAAAACCATAAAGCTTTGCTTTTAAACAGTAAAACAAATACAAATTAGACTGTATTTTTTAAATCCTGATATTTAATATAGTGTGAGGACCCTTACCCGCTGTGTGCCCAGGTAGGGGTAGAAGCGGACAGTAGGATACGCAGTGATGCCCGCGCTCTGGCAGGTCTGGTAGTGAGCCTGGCAATCCACCTTTCCTGCCCTGACTGTTCCCTTTAGCATCTGAAGGATAAAGCAGAGAGTCAACAAAAGAAAGATAGACAAAGAGACAAAGAGAGCTGATGGTACGTTTCTCTTTCAAAGTTGTAAATTGTGGAATATGGAGCTACACTGCATTTATTTTCTGCATTAAAGATCTCTGTTAAGCTTTTTGTGGCAGTTTCCCAGACCTAGTCCTGAACTACACAGCATTTAAAATGGATATTCTCTATTAAAAAGAAAATATAATCTACAACTATAAACAGACATTTAAAATTTCCAAATTTAAAAAGCATAAAAACTACCCAGAGATATTATAATTATAATAAAAAAAAAACTAAAGGTCTGTTTGCCAGGCACCACATTACACAATTAGTTTTGTCTATGTTTCTTAAAAATACGATAAAATGCAAGCATTTAAATGTTCAATGTAATCATGATTAATGACAAAATTAATACAGTTAATACAACTAATCATTAAAGTGATAGCCACCCCTAATAAAAATAGCATATTCTTCCCTTTGCATTTAAAACACCCATTATGAAAAGCTTAGGCTTATGGATAAGAAAAAGTTTAATAGGTTTAAAGGTTAATACAGATTAATTACAAGATTCAGATGTCATTAATCTGACTTTTTTTTTCTTTTTATGGCAAACAAATAAATAACTTAATAAATAAAAACAGAATAACAAATCAAATTTACAATCTGTTGGAAGGAGACTGTAAATATTATGAATGTTGTCTGAACAGAATGTGCATCAGTACTTCAGCACTTGGTGAAGAAACAGTACTGTCCCCTCGGCGTCTGTCTGAACCCACAGTATTGCTCAATCTGACAGTCACTGAGCCGCTGAGGAAACGTGACACTGATACCATCAATCAGTAACCACTGGCCAACAGACGCAATGCCGTTTCACAAACTGCAGAATGCAGAATTTAATGCTTTCAGAATGACAGCAGATCCTTTAAAGGGGACATAATATACCTCTTTTTACACAGGTTAGAATAGGTGTTGGAGCTATACAACAAAACATGTTCATGAAGTTCTTTACACACAATCACTCCAACAAAAAGATAAAATGGTTCAGAATGAGCCATTTAAGGGCTCTGACACTTTTATGCAAATAAGCTGTTGCTCAACCAAAATGACTCAAATGTCATTTCTTTAACTGATCTAGTGGGCGGGGTTCTGGTGGGGGTTGACGGATGAGGGGGTGGAGCCAAAGTGGTTCTATGCAGGGTAAGGTTTCCTTATTGTGATGTCATAATGTGGGAGGAGCATCCAAATAGCTCATAAAAGCATATGATTCCTGACACAAAACTCAGAGAAATTGAATGGATGGATGTTTTTGGTTTGGTTTGCCAATTCCCTCTGTTGATAATGTATTCTGTAAAGTATTCTAGGTTCCACTTAAACTGGTGCAAACATGCACTGGTTTGCTGAAAAGCACAAAGATTCTTATAATCCTGAACGTAGTTCTTTTGGTCGAAAATAGCTATGGGGTTCGTTCACCTTTACCAAGTTTCTTCTGGACTTTTTGGCTTTTCAGGTTGGTGCAAAGCAAAAATGCAAACGCGAAAGGTTCCATGAACCACAGTACAGACAAAAAAACAACAAAAAACAAAACATGGTCCGACAAAAAGTGGTGGACTCTGTCCGGGTCTACTCAATCACAGTCCAGTTTGTTTGCAGTGAACGCTCTTTTATAAACTGTTCGGACTTTTAGACCAGTTTCAAAAAGTTAAGGTAGGCTATAAGTCAGGCTACTGTCCAGACTGAGCCAAAAGTCACAGAACAAACTTTTATTCCAGAAACAAAAGAGTATTCTTTATCTACTGCTGTATCTACTGTAACTGTAGAATAACCCTCCGTTACAAACAGATATAAAAGGAATCTGAGGAGAATCTGTCACACTCATTTTACGGCAGGACAAACCTGCACTCCAAGTGAATCGGATTCCAGCAAGGAGGCAGAATTCGGCACAACACCTGGATAGACAATTCTACAAACCAATCAGTATGATGTAGAGGGAGACACCGCCCACATGTGATGATGACAGGATGTAGTAAAGTTGTAGTAAAGTTAAACACAGACGTACCCGAGCAAGGATTTCAAACTCGGGTGCAAAGTGCTGACAGGGTCCACACCACGGAGCATAAAAATCCAGCACCCAGTGCTCCTTCCCTTCTAGAATCTTCCTCTTAAAATCTTCAGGCGTCAAATCCACCGAGGCACGAGGCAGAGAGCTGAGGAAACAGAGAATCACAATGTATTCAGTATTTAAAGTATTGGAAGAAGCTCCATCGTTCCAGACAACACAGTTCCTAACCCTGCCTGACATTAGATGTACAGTTGTGGTCAAAAGTTTACATACACTTGTAAAAAAACATAATGTTATGGCTGTCTTGAGTTTTCAATAAGTTCTACAACTCTTATTTTTCTGTGATAGAGTGATCGGAACACATACATGTTTGTCACAAAAAACAGTCATAAAATTTGGTTCTTTCATAAATTTATTATGGGTCTGCTGAAAATGTCACCAAATCTGCTGGGTCAAAAATATACATACAGCAACATTAGTATTTGGTTACATGTCCCTTGGCCATTTTCACGGCAACTAGGCGCTTTTGGTAGCCATCCACAAGTTCCTGGCAAGCTTCAGGTCGAATGTTTGACCACTTTTCTTGACCGAATTGGTGCAGTTCAGCTAAATGTGATGGTTTTCTTGCATGAACCCGTTTCTTTAGCACTGTCCACATGTTCTCAATGGGGTTTAAGTCAGGACTTTGGGAAGGCCATTCTAAAACCTTAATTCTAGCCTGGTTTAGCCATTCCTTTACCACTTTTGATGTGTGTTTTGGGTCATTGTCTTGTTGGAACACCCAACTGCGCCCAAGACCCAACCTTCGGGCTGATGGTTTTAAGTTTTCCTGCAGAATTTGGAGGTAATCCTCCTTCTTCATTATCCCATTTACTTTCTGCAAAGAACCAGTTCCACTGGCAGCAAAACATCCCCAGAGCATAATACTACCACCACCATGCTTGACAGTAGGCATGGTGTTCCTGGGATTAAAGGCCTCACCTTTTCTCCTCCAAACATATTGCTGGGTGTTGTGGCCAAACAGCTCAATTTTTGTTTCGTCTGACCAGAGAACTTTCCTCCAGAAGGTTTTATCTTTGTCCATGTGATCAGCAGCAAACTTCAGCCGAGTATTAAGGTGCCTTTTCTGGAGCAAGGGCTTCTTTCTTGCACGGCAGCCTCTCAGTCCATGGCGATGTAAAACACGCTTGACTGTGGAGACTGACACCTGTGTTCCATCAGCTTCCAAATCCTTGCAGACCTGCTTCTTGGTGATTCTTGGTTGACTCTTGACCATCCTGACCAATCTCCTCTCGGCAGCATGTGATAGCTTGCGTTTTCTTCCTGATCGTGGCAGTGACACAACTGTTCCATGCACTTTATACTTGCGTATAATTGTCTGCACAGTTGCTCTTGGGACCTGTAGCTGCTTTGAAATGGCTCCAAGTGACTTCCCTGACTTGTTCAAGTCAATAATTCGCTTTTTCAGATCCACACTGAGTTCCTTTGACTTTCCCATTGTAGCTTTTGTAGCTGAGTCTAATCACTGGGTCAAATGAGCCCTATTTAAATGGGCTCATGAGAAGTCAACAGCTGTAGTCAATCAGAATCACTTACAAGAAGTGAAGAGGCCATGACATGAAGCTAATTTGATTGACACAACTCGCTACATCACCAAAATTGACAAATTTTGTTGCTGTATGTATATTTTTGACCCAGCAGATTTGGTGACATTTTCAGCAGACCCATAATAAATTTATGAAAGAACCAAATTTTATGACTGTTTTTTGTGACAAACATGTATGTGTTCCGATCACTCTATCACAGAAAAATAAGAGTTGTAGAACTTATTGAAAACTCAAGACAGCCATAACATTATGTTTTTTTACAAGTGTATGTAAACTTTTGACCACAACTGTATCTGTTCCAAAGAGTCCTACATGTAGTAACTTAAAAGTGTTAATCAAACCGAAATACTCTGTGAAGAAGCATTTAGGTGCTCTCAAGTGCTGGTAATGATGAACGTATCCTGTGCAACAGAGGAAACTCTTACTCTTCCTTTCCTGGGGCAGTCCTGATGAGTGCCAGTTTCATCATCATAATGTTTTTGATGGCCTTTTTTGTGTCTGCACTTGAGGATACTTTCTATATTTAGTTGAGTAGTTGTTGCTTCTCATAATCTGGATTAGAACAAATATTCACTATTCACTGTATACCTGTAACTCTACCTCTTCACTACTTTACTGTAACTGATGCTCTCAAACACTTTATTAAGAGACAAGAAATTCAAGTAATTAACTCTTGATGAGTTCAGCACAGCTGTTAACTGAAAGCCTGAATTCCAGGAGACTCTACCTCATAAAGCTGACTGAGAAAATCCAGCAGAGATGTTCAAAACTGATCATCTAAACAAGAGGAGCTACTTTGAAGAATGTAAAATATAACATATTCCGGTTTGTTTTTAGTTACTTAATAATTCCACATGTTTTTCTTCATAGTTTGGACAAGTTTAGTAGTATTGTAGTATTTGTAGTATTAATCTACAATTCAAATAATTTTAAAAGAATGAAAAAGCACTGAAATTAAGGTGTGTCCAAACTTTTCACTTGTACTATACATACAGTAGACATGCATAAATAATAAAAATGTGTGTATTTTGTACAGTTTCAGAATTTTAGAACATTTTATTTACTGAATGGGATTTAATGGCTATTACAAACTATTTAGGGCCGAAAAGAACAATTTATTCAAAACCCAAACATTAATGGCAAAGTTACTACATAGCAGTACTCTAAACAAATAAATCCAACATAAGACGGCAAACATGTCCTAGCTGATTGAAATCTGGGGCAAGGTATAAAGGATTTTTTTGTACACCTTTTATTTTCTGAAGCTTACCTGAGAGCCCAGGTCTTGAGGGACTGAGCGTCTCTGTGCCAGCCATTATAGCTACTGTAGGACGAACACAAAGAAAAGCATGATGCTTTAGCTGTGATAACAAGAGTAACATTACACACTGCATACACAGTGTGTTCATAGCCAGCACAGACAAACACAGTTGAAGGTCAGTGTAGACATGTGTAGATTGGGTAATACTGAAGGAGGAAGAGTGTGTGTTGTAATGTAAAGTGGTTTTGAATGTACACTCTGGTTACTGTGGCTGAGTAAAGAGTGAAAGTGTGTGGTTTAATGTAGCTAGTCATTTTTTATTTTTGTTGAGTGAAATGTATAATAATGGCATATTCTACTTCCCTGGAAAGACATTTTGATGCACAGGATTTTTTCATAGTTAAAGCTCACCTTCCGTCGTTTTTTCTTTCATTTTAAAATGTCTAGTTGTGGTCTCTAGTATGAATGAATGACATGTGAGCCGTTTTTGTAAAAAAAAAAGTGCTCAGGTGTCTCTGTATAGCTCTTTTTTAATGGACTGTTTTAGGGGTGTGTCCAAAATGACCGGATTCCAGCTTTGCTCATGAATATTCATACATGCAAACAGCATGCAAATATCTCTCCTCTGATTGGCTAGGAGCACTGCGACGCCCCTCCACCGCTCTGCCGCTCACTGCCTCCCACCTCCTAACTGATGAGCGGTGATGTTGCGTCGCTTCAGCTCCGCCTCTGGGAGTTTCTCGAGCCAAGGTGGGCTGGTCTGTGAGTTTCTGCCTACGTAGGCAGAAAGATAATTCAAAATTCACCCGTTTTTCGGAGGGGGGGGAGGGGGGATTTCTTTGCTTAGCTCCTGCAGACAATGGGGGCTGCAAAACAGTTTAATGTGCAGGTGTACACATTCAACTCGGAGAGACCTACTGTATTCCACAAAAAACAAGAAAAATCGGATTTTCGCGGAAGGTGAGCTTTAAGGTAAAGTATTTAGCAATGTTGAAATAGAAGAATTGTTACAATAATATTTTTTTGGATAGTACATTAGCTCAGAAATTGTTGCGATAAAAAACAGTAATTTAACATTTGAACATTTACTGCCACAGATATCATGATAATATAATAGAATAATGATGAATATACTTTTAAAGAACAAGGAACATTTATTTTTATCAAATTTAGCCTAAAACTACAGTTTTAAACTGACTATATACCACCTAGGGTTGCAACGGTATGAGATTTTCACGGTATGATAACCGTCTCGGAAAATACCGCGGTATCACGGTATCACAGTTTGTTACATATATTATTAAACTGACCCTTAAAGAAATTACAACAAAGGTTTTTTGTTCAATTAACTATTTATTGTAGAAACTACACCATCAGGTGAAGGAAACCATGTTTTTCCACTACTCTTAAGGGCATTAAGAGTGTATATATATATATATATAAAGTTGGTATATAAACAGATACTGCAGAAAGAGGGGATTTATTTCTGACATGATCCTCACAATAGAGATTTCTATTTTAAGGCTTTCACACCTTAAAACCTTCAACATATGAAAAACAGGCACGTCAGAATTTGAAAATTAACGCATGTAAATGAATGGCGTCTTTCACATCCAGTCCGGCCAGGACCTTTACACGGACACGTGAATCCATCGTAGCACGCACTTCACGCCTGTACCTGCGTGCCCAAATTTCGGATAACTCAGCGCTTTTGCGGGCGCTTACCGCATGGGTTGTGCACGACTACAAAGAAGTTTTATTTAGGTTATTTAGGTAAAATTATAAACTGAACACATACTTTGCGCTGCACAGCGGGGTGGTGTTCTCGGAGATGGGAGAACAGGTTTGATGTATTTCCTCCTTTAGCTGTGACTACGGCCACATTGATTACAAGCTTGTTGATTACAAGTCTGTTTTCAGGCTGTTTGAATGAGCGAAATATGATCAGAATTATGTTAATTAACACTAACATAGAAGCATAGAACTATTATTTAATAAAAATGACTTTTAAGAACAGCTAAACACAGTGCGGAGAAGTTCACGTGCGAGAGAGAGAGAGAGAGAGAGATTTGCGTGTTCTGATATGAGCTACTCACAGGTAAAGGTTCTCTTTTATCTCCTCGTGCTCATTTTAGGCCAATTCATAATTCTGCAGTTTCTCAGTGTTTTCTGTCGTATTTTGCGGCTAGCGCGAGCGCTTAAAACTAACACCGCGGACCGCGAGGTGCAGCCGCGCTGCCGCTGTTATGCCGAATCCGACTCCCTGCTCAATCCGACTCCCGCTTCGCGGACAGAATCGGCACAACACCTCCCGCTGTAGAACTGCGGGAGTGAAAACAGCGCTTATAATTAAGTTAGTTAAGTTTCAGTTTTCGTTATTTGGTTCGTTTTCATTAACAATAATAATTGGTTACTTATCATTAACATTGTGATTATCACACCAGAGCTTTATTTAAAAATAAAATATATAATTAAAAAACAGATGCCTACATCTCAGACTATTTTCTGGAGCCCAACCCGACCCGGCCCGAGGAATGTGGTGGGAAATCTCGGCCCGAACGGACCCGATTTCGGGTCGGTCCTCGGGTCAGGTCTGGTTCGGGCAGAGAATCTAAGCTCTAGTCTGATGCACTTTCTGCCGTTCTCACCGCTGTGTGCTGAGTAGCTGAAGCGGAGCAGAGTTGCGCATGCGCGAGTGACTTTCTCCGCTGGCTTGCGTTTTACCGGTAATAAGCAAACACACACGGTATGATAACCGTGCATTTTAATACCACGGTATACCGTGAAACCGGTTACCGCTGCAACCCTAATACCACCTCAATCACACTAATGGGCTGGTCTGAATAAGCACATATTATGAGCAATATTGAGGTCAGTTAAAATGACTGAGCTAATGTCCATATATTGTATGATAAGTTAAACATAGTTATAGTTGTTTTATATTTTTAAAAAAAAGCACAAATAGGATAAAATGTTCATCAATCAAAAACGCACTAATCAAATAATCTAATGAGCACGTCAAATGAAAGCCCTCAATCTCTGACAAATGTTTAATAATAATATTAAAACATTAATGTAACAATCTTTAAAAGTTAGTTCTCCATGTAAAAACTAATATGTTTAATATAATGGTAGGTTGAGTGTTTCTTGTAAAATTACAACGGTAGTTCTCCTAAATTTAAACAAAACCTGTAACTGAAACATTCAGTGGTGATAATTAGGCCTGTCATGGTAACAATTATGTATGTATATATGAAAGTATGTATGGATGGATGGATGGATGGATGGATGGATGGATTGCAATAAATTACAAAAACTGTCATTTTAAGACCAATTAAACGCCACTGACATAACTATAATAGAATAATATAACAATGTACGGTTTGGAGAATTAAAGCTTGAATGGTAACTGTTTTCAGAGATTAAGTATTGGCTAATCTTTGATATCAGTATGATGTTACTCCTCTGATTGATATGATGCGTGTATGATGTCTCTACATTACTCTCCTCTTCAGTTATAAAGGTCAGAACACCAGCGCCAGGCGAAATTTTGATAATTCTGTGTGTATTCCTTGTTTATATCTGAATTCCGCTTCTATTCCTCAACTCCGTGAATCTATACGTTTCAGCATGGGCCGTAGATGTAGTAAAAAGTGTAAGAGGTGTTTGTGTAAAATGCTGTAATGTGTTACTGGTGCTCGTACTGGTACTGGTCTCTGCGGTTGCTGTTCTGGGGAAAGAGGCGGATCTCGGGATAGGCTCGCACGTTCTCACTCTGACACAGCGAGTGATGCTTCTGACAGTCCACAGTGCCCACATTTATCACCCCACTCAGCATCTAAACACAAGCAGTACAAACAGCACAAGAAGTAAATCGTTTATTTTCAGAATTGGGTGAGAGTATCAATAATACAAAAACAAAGATAATACAAAAAAAGACTAAATTAAAGTATTTCACACGTCTACTCAGTGATAAAACTCCTGCAATTGAAAAAACAGGAGGTACAGTAAGTTTTTAGGATTTCTCGGTCACGACATCACGTTCAGTAGCTCCTCCATTTCCACTTGCTGTTGTGTTTTTTTTAACGTGGATCTCCGTGGAAACTGTGGTGCGCCCAAAGTGTATAAATAGCTATTTTATTAAACGTGAGGAGACGAAACTCAGAGATTTGCGTCCGGACGGGACTAAAATTACCGGAGGAGCACGGAGTTCAGTAATTTTCTCAGAGGACATATAAAAATTACAGAGGATAAAAACCCCCATAAAAGAGAAAATTGCCCCAGAACCCCTTGAGAAACTAATCCCATCTGGATAGGATTTTCACACTAGCCTTACTTCTGGACCTGAGTGGGCTTTCTCTGCGGGTTCAGTACATTTAATCAAATATGTGGAAGATGCTTTCAAACCTGGGAGTGGTCCAGAGTACTGATCACAGGTGATTTTAAATCAATGGAGCAGGGTTCACTTCAGTTGGACTCGCTGCAGGCATGGTACGGAAGCGCTCCGCTCCCTGTGCTGCGTGTAGGGTGACGTGACTGGTTAATTTTGTAACTTATCGCATTACTTCCCTTTCCATCAGTACCGAATGTGGACTTAATGTGAACCCTCTATTGTTCATTTCCTAGTTTTACCGTATGTACAGTAAAAAAAAAACAGTAAAGTCTTTGTTACCCGAGCCATTCTCCTCCACTCGGGCAGCAGGGCCTGGCAGGGTCCGCACCACGGGGCGTAGAAATCCACCACCCACGTCTCTGTCTGCTTCCTCCTCTTCACCAGCTGTTGAAAGGTGTCTGGAGTCAGCGTCACCACAGCTGGATTCACCAGGTCCTGTTATTATGGGATGGATTATCACAGGAGGAACATTAGGAACCCCTACAACTCTCTACGTTACTCTCTACATGTTAAGATGCCTGGCTTTTTGCAGCATATAACATGCGTTACACACTACTTTTTTATGTGTAGCTTAATATTATAAAAATTACTTAAATATCGATCTAAATTTATAATCATTAATTGTCCCTAGTACCTTTTATCTTCCTTCTAGGAATATACATATAGATACATACATTCACAGACAAACAGCACATACAAACACACACAAACATGTTCGTGGCTTGGTTTCATTCAATCTTTGATAAACACAGTCAGCACTTGCAACCTGACTCATCCTGTGTGTTAGAAAAGTTACTACTGAGAAACCGAGATACTGCAAGACAGGATCATTTTCTGTGGGGGATAAGTTGTTGTGGTTAATATACGAAGATAGAACTGAGTTGAAGTCCTTACCGAGCTGAAATTGAGGAGAAATTAACGTGAACTCACCTGGATGAACTCTAGAATGCCGTCAGCAGAATGGTGCCCCTCGTACTCGTGGACGCTGGACTTGTTGAAGATGACGGTTGTTGGGTAGGCGTTGATGTTGTACTGCAATAAGTAACACAAGACACATCAGATCAGCTGCAGAGATACACTACTGCATAACTCAGACAAGCTGGGTTGGCAGGTTGAGAACCTCAGATAGTATGCAGCAGGATTAGGCACTAGACTTCTTCTGAGGGAGGGATCTGCACCTACTGTCCGTGGCAAGCCAGCAGATGAGGGAGATGTAAGAACTTTCAAGTAAGGAGTTTTGTGTGGCATTTAGCACAAGCTAACAATAATGTGTGGTAAACGCCAAGCATAAACGTGGTGTGTGGCAAGCAACAGCTTATTTGCATAAAAGTGACAGAGCCCTTAAATGGCTCATTCTGAAAGGGACTGAAATTGGTAAGAAGAACTGGTAAGATATTTATCTTTATGTGAGAGCTTTATGAACATGTTTTGTACAGAACATAGACCTCTTCTAACGTGTGTAAAAAGAGGTATCAATACTACATACTTAAAAACTACTTAGTATTTATAATTGCAATGAAATTGAGACACTAAAAATCACTTTTGACGCTGCAGCTAAACAAATCACAACCCAAATCTGATTTATTTTAATGGTTTGTAATTTGTCCAGTTCAGTAAATCTGAGTTTTTGGAAGGACTAAGCCTGAAAAGGTTGACGATTCGAAGAAAAATGCCCTCATATAATCCACAACACTTAATCTGAACTTTCTGTAATTTTAGTAAACCTTCAGATGAGGCTTAAACAGAGCAATTATCAGAAAACCCTATAGAGTTTCCTGTGGTTGAGATGGTAATCAGTGGTTAAATCAGCATGCTTTAAAACATAACAGGAAACAACCTGAGGCAAAAAAACAGCTAATGTGCAGCAGAAATCTGAACAACAGGTGATAGAGGATAGGAAGCATGCAAAATAATATATATATACAGCTCTGGAAAAAAAAACTAAGACTACTTCAGTTTCTGAATCAGTTTCTCTGATTTTACTATTTATAGGTTTATGTTTGAGTAAAATGAACATTGTTTTATTCTATAAAGTACAGACAACATTTCTCCCAAATTACAACTAAAAATATTCTTTTCAGACCTCAAATAATGCAAGGAAACCAAGTTAATATTCATAAAGTTTTAAGAGTTCAGAAATAATCAATATTTGGTGGAATAACCCTGGTTGGTTTTTAATCACAGTTTTTGTTTTCATGCATCTTGGCATCATGTTCTCCTCCACCAGTCTTACACACTGCTTTTGGATAACTTTATGCTGCTTTACTCCTGGTGTAAAAATTCAAGCAGTTCAGTTTGGTGGTTTGATGGTTTGTGATCATCCATCTTCCTCTTGATTATATTCCAGAGGTTTTCAATTTGGTAAAATCAAAGAAACTCATCATTTTAAGTGGCACCTCTTATTTTTTCCAGAGCTGTATAGCAGAATGATCAGGAACTAGCTTGGAAGTGCATTACAGTAAAATGTTATGCTTTTCTGAGATGCTACGCGTCATTGGACAGGAACTAATGATGGTGACCTGCAGCATCTGGTTAGAATAGACCTTTTTTCCACCGTTTCACTTTAGTTACACTCAGTTTTAGTATTGATTTGCTAATTAAAACACTACATAATAAACAGACAATGCACATTAACCTACAGGGAAGTGGGAAAAAGGTCTACTGTATGTGTGAACTGACTCCAGATGCACATCCAGGTTCAGTGCAGGAGACCCTGCCCACATATCCCACATATCACAGATTTCTCAGCAGCTCAGTAACGGTGGATGCAGAGTAAAGCATTGCAGCAGCAGCAGCAGCGGCGGTGGTGGTGGTGGTGTATGTATGAAGCGAGTGGTGTAAAAGATGATAAGCGTGTTTCCTGTTCCTGTGTTCTGTGGTTTCTGTTAATGCAGGTGGGGAATTAACAGTGGGCTTCAAGAGCTGCAGAACTGAAAGACTGAGCAGGTTTAAAGACTTTCAGAATTAAAACAGACTTTCATAGTTCTCATAATGCTGTAATAATTCCTAATTTTCCACACCAATCAGATTAAACACTCAGAATTTCTGCTTTATATGTTTGTTTTTAGACAGACTAACATGAACCAGAGCTTCAATAACCAATCAATATCTAGTTGTTCATATCTCACCCTGCTGCAGAGCCCCTCGTGAATCGTGCAGTCCAGAGTGCCAAACTTCATCTGTCCGTACAGCTGGATGGAGGCTTTTCTCAGTTCAGGCAGAAGAGCACGACAGGGGGGACACCACTACACACACACACAGACAATTAGAATATATTTAAAATGTCCAATCACAATACCCAATCATATTAATAATTGCTTATCTGATGTTAAGTTGTTATTGTTATGATTAAAGGCCTTAAATGTTATAATTCTATGTAGTAATTGAATTAAAGAGTTGTGTGATCAGCCAGAAAACATTACCAATAAATAAATTAAAAAAGGAAATTAAAAGCCGGTCATTGTTAGCATCAAAGCTTTATTAGTGTGCTACTTAGTACTTGTGTATTTATGTATGTTTTTGTTACTTCAGTAATAAGTAAACAAGCAAGTCAGTAAGAAAGTCTAAAATAAATAGGTTAATGAATCAATAATTTGGGCGAGCCAGCAAGTCAGTGAGTCAGTCAGTCAAGAAGCAGGTCAGTAGGTGAGTCAGACAACAAGTCAGCCAAAAAGTTAGTGAGTCAGCAAGTCAGCAAGCCAGTAAACGAGTCAGCCAGCAAGTCAGCGACTATGTCAACCAGTCAAGAAGCAAGTCAGTATGTGAGTCAGCCAGCAAGTCAGTAAGTGAGTGAACCAGCAAGTCGGTAGGTGTGTCAGCCAGCCGGCAAGTCAGCAAGTGAGTCAGCCAACAAGTCAGCAAGTCAGTAAGTCAACAAATGAGTTAGCCGGCCAAGAAGCAAGTCAGTAAGTCAGTCAGTCAAGCAGCAAGCCAGTAAATGAGTCAGCCAGCAGGTCAGCGACTACGTCAACCAGTCAAGAAGCAAGTCAGTATGTGAGTCAGCCAGCAAGTCAGTAAGTGAGTGAACCAGCAAGTCAGTAGGTGTGTCAGCTAGGAAGTCAGTAACTGAGTCAGCCAGCCGTCAAGTCAGTTACTAAGTCAGCCAGCCGGGAAGTCAGTAAGGGAGTCAGCTGGCAAGTCAGCAAGTCAGCAAGTCAACAAGTGAGTTAACCAGCCAGAAAGTGAGTTAGCCAGCCAAGAAGCAAGTCAGTAAGTCAGTCAGCCAGCAAGTCAATGACTACGTAAACCAGTCAAGAAGTCAGTAAGTTTGTGAGTCAGTCAGCCAGCCAGCGAGTCAGCGAGTCAGACAAGCCAGCCTGTCTCTATATACTAATTCATTACATAAACAGTCAGTATATATCAGCTTTTTTAGCTCTTCTGCTTTGAAAGCAGCAGCAGAAAACTGCAGAATTAAACTCACAGGAGCGAAGAAATCCACCAGCCAGGGCTCCTTCCCGTCCCGGGGGAAATTCTCCGGCCGCAGGGTCGTCACGTGGGCACTCACGCTCTCCTTAGCGAAGGCCACAATGTTATACAGAGCTTCTTTACCTGAGGAGACAAAACAACAATACCTGCTATAAAACAACAGCTGTAGTCAAAATGACTGAAACTCTAAAAATGAAAGTATAAATTCTGTAAAGCACATGTTATTTGTACTAAGTATGGAATGGCATATGAATAAGAGTTTAAAGAGTGCAGGAGGAAATACCATAACACTGCTACTTAGAGCCGGTGACTGTGAGAAATATGTAACAGCTTTGTTTTGCTGCTTGATAAAAAGCAAAATCAGCGCTTTTCATCATTTTCCATTACATATCTACCAGGTTTCACTCCAATTGTGTATACCCAAAAAAGTTTTTACAATATCATATTAAGTCCTTGATTTTTGGTGAAATCTGGTGATATTAGTGGTGTCAAACTATACACAAAATTAATCAAATTAATCATAAAATAAACCTGTGATAAATCACACATTTGTTGTTCCATAAAGACTAAGCTTTTAAAAGTAAAAAAAAAAAAAAAAAAAAGTGTTAAAGTGGCTAAATGAAATTATATTTAGTATATAACTGGTGTCAACTGCTTAAAAAATGCAACATATTAAATCACAAAAAAATATTTATTGCTTATTCACGACTAGGCGAAGGTTTGGACCAAACCTGGTGATGCGATTAATCTATATATATTAATATATACAGTATTGTGCAAAAGTTTTAGGCACCTGTGGGAATTTTAGTAAAGAAAAAGCTTCATATCTGTGCAGTAAGTGTTTATTATCTCAGTAAAACACATTAACTCAGCATTACAATAAATACAAACAGAAATTCTACAAAAAGCAAAAAGTTTTCCTTAAAACAAACATCTCCTAATCTCTCCTCCTCATCTAATAAAGTTTAAATAATAAGAGTTATTATTTCTAGTTCTCATCATATTAATCAACACCTGGTTTGGTAAATTGATCAATTGGTAAATGTGGTAAATCAGGTGAGCTGCTGATGGAACTGAACATAATAATAAACACATGCTGACTGAGGAGGAGCATCCAGGAGAAATCTGAATCTCTACACTTTATTCTTTAGCTCGGCTCACAGGATATAAAACATATTTATAGTTAAAAATGAGAACTATTCCTTCTTACGTTTTACTGTATTTATGTTTATTTGCATCTGTTTAAATCATATGCGGTGCTTTTTTCAGATAAAAACACTCGTACGGCTGAGATAAATGGATTAGTGTAATTTGCTTTGGTTTCTAAAACTTTTGCACAGTCCTGTACAACGGAAAAAACTAAATATCTCAAAATCTAGTGCCCACCGTGATGGATCTCAAAGTCGTGAACGCCGAGGCCTTTAAAAACGGCAACACAGGACTTCTGGATGTAGAGAGAAGCACAGAGCTCTGCTTCTGATACACAGTCCACCTTCCCTACCTGCACACACACACACACACACACACACACACACACACACACACACACACACATACACACACAATATAACACATTACAGAGAATTACGAGAGAAGCACACACACACACTAGCTAAAAGAGGAAGTTCTGGTTGTGTGGAATACCAGAGAAACACTTGAAGCAGAAGAAAAACGTACGTTACAGTTCACCACCTTTAAATATTAACTCAGCTTATTATTAGAGTATTTTACACAGCTTTTAATATCTATTCTTTGAAACGTATGTAAAAATAATCATCTCACTTTGACGGATATTTTTATTTAAGTATATGGAGAAGATAAAATACTCCTAAATGATCAAATACCAGGATTTATGGACTGGTGTTTCAGTTTTACAGAATTTAACAATCAATATTTTTCACCACAGGTTTATTAACCCTATTCATTTGATTATAGCGCCACCATGTGAAGTGATGAAACAGTAACTTCAATAAGTCTAATTCAATAGTTTTGATTATATCGATAATTATAATAGACTGCATAGCCATAATTCTTAGAATAGAAGCCAATTTAGAGTTATATACACCAGTTTATTATTTCCTCATCTTATCAATAATTGTATTACTGCAGTTCTTCTTCTCCTGTCAGATTAACTCTAATTCTAATTTTAATTCTCTTCTCTGCTGAAACTGAGACTCAGTCCTTAACCATGTTAATCTAAAGAGCTAAAGGTTAAAGCTGCTGTTTCCATGTGGGTCAGCCAGACGTCTTCCTGTAGCAGTTTTCACACCATCTGTTCCAGCACTACAGCTTTACTACAGACTAATACTTTCTTTTTCATTTTTAACATCCATTTCTAAAGCTGTAAGCTGTTAAACAATGAATTGTTTGGTAAAAATCACCAAAATCCTCTGTTTTAAACAACATCTGATCACAATATACAATTTTCTTACAATACTAAAATTACTTTTTTGGAGTTTTTAGTTCATTTGGTCAAGGCGGTTTATTGTAAAATTCTGTAGACTGGATTTTACACCATTTCCGGTTATTGACTGGACTTGAAGAGCATAATAAGGCAAAAATAACGAAGGGAAAAATCGGGGTTTTCTTAAAAAAAAAAAAAAAAAAAAAAAAATTAACAGTAGTTTATTAAACCTAAACATTTTAGTATTAAAATTGAATTTAACAATATCATATCCCTAATGTAAGCCTTTAAACCTCTCTACATGTTTAAGTGGGAAAGCACAGACCTGTATGTGGGAGTGTTTGAGAAGGGCGCTGAGCTTCTTGTACTCGTGGGTGGAAGCGCCGTTTTCTCCAAAGGTGAAACTGATCAGCCAGCGATGACGAGCCAGCTTCTCCTGAAAGCAGAGATCAATAGATTAATCAGCTGAATAATCTGCAGTGAGTCACACATCCATCACTGAGTAAACACAGAAGCACACAGAAGACGTGTAGGAGTGTTTCAGTTTCACACAGATATTCACTCTCAGCTCCCTTACCTCAAAACTCAGCTTAGAGAGGGTCTCCAGCTCCGGCATGGCCTGCATCACCTGAGCGTAGATCTCCCTCGCATCCAGCGTCTTCAGAAACTGAGAGATTAAATGAGATTATACAGCAACATATAAATTCTATATACAGTACCAGTCTGGCACAAAACTTCTAATTTAATTTTTTACACAGTAAATTAATAATAAAGTTATCAGATTATGAAGAAACACATAAGGAATCATGTAGTAACTTAAAAGCAGTGTTAAACTAAATCTTATCTGGGGAGAAGTTTGTACAACAGAGGAAACTCTTGCCCTCTCTGCCCTTTCCTGGGGCAGTCCTGATGAGTGCCAGTTTTATCATCATAACGACTGCACTTTTAAAGTTCTTAAAATGTTTCAGACTGAATGACCATCATTTTTAAAAGTCGATATATACATATATTTTTTACGTAGTTGTAGAAATTCTTGCTTTCTTTCTTTCTTAGTGCGGCCCTAATGAGAGCCATTTTCATCATTATAATGTTTAAGCATTAAGTATAAGTATTTTTTATTATTTATTTATTTGAGTAGTTGTTGCTTCTCATAACCTGGATTCGAACATTACTCAAATATTCACTATTCACTGTATACCTGTAACTCTACCTCTTCACTACTTTACTTTAACTGATGCTCTCAAACACTTTATTAAGAGACAAGAAATTCAAGTGATTAACTCTTGATGAGTTCAGCACAGCTGTTAACTGAAAGCCTGAATTCCAGGTGACTCTACCTCATAAAACTGACTGAGAAAATCCAGCAGAGATGTTCAAAACTGATCATCTAAACGAGGCAAATATATTCTGGTTTGTTTAAATTTTTGTTTGTTTATTAAGTATTCCCATATGTTTTATTTATAGTTTTAAAATAATGAAAATAGTGATTTTAGTACCAGTACGCTGCCCTCCTGGGCGAGGGAGCTGCCGGGGGGAAACAGGGCGGAGGAGCTGCTCGTCACATCAAAACTCTCACACAGTTCAGCGTGCAGAGTGCAGTCCATCCACCCCACCTTCACCACACCATCCTGCAGAGACATACACACACACAAACACACACTATATGGGTAAATTTATTGGAATGCCAGTACTAGAATAAAAAAATAAAAAAAACACTGCATTGGGCTCATGTGCAGATGCACCTATTATATTGTCCAATGCTTTTATGTGGACATTATTCAAATTATACAAATTAAAACAGCAAAATTCACGTATTAAAATGGGCGTCTTGATATATTTGGACATTTTACACATATTATAAAGGCTGTGTGATATTTTTAAGAAAGACAAATGCGTACCAACATGCCAGCAAGCTTCTGCCTGGTCTGAGCTTCCAAACAATCTGAGGAGAAAAGCAAGAGTGTTTTATTTTATTAGATTAGTGGACTGACCTTCTCTCGTTTATCAGCTGTGAATGTGCTGCTATGCTTTTCTGCATTTCTCAGGAAATGCGTCTGTTAAAATCTCACCTCCAGTATCAGCACAAAAGGTTATGAGCCATCCAATTCGCTCAGAGAAAGCCTGGTCGATCTCTGTAAAAACATTGCCTTAAAGAAAATAGATCAACAAGATATATTAGTTTAGAGCTAAAGACAGGGTAAAAATATTTAGGGTAAAATGTATAATTTCCATTTACTCTTAGCAAAATCTACTCCTTTCAAAATATAAATAAACGTATTCTACATTGCACCAGTCTATAATGCAAAAAAAATAAAAAAAATGAATTATGTGCAAATTACATTATGTAGACAATTAGGTTAATTAAAGCCTCATTATGCAGCATTTTTACTTTAAAATAGCAGCTTGTAGTCACAGTAGCAACACCGTGCAAGACATACCTATTTTTACATACTGCTGATTTAATGTTTTTAACTTTTACATTGCCCACAGTGCTTGGAGAGACCTCAAGTCTTTATGAATATGTCTGACTAATTAAACAAAACATATATAAACTGACATCTCTCATAAAATCTATTCATTTAGTCATTTAAAATAGAAATAACCTTAGCCGAGATGACGCCAGTCTATGCACAAACTATTAATTCTCATATAATGCTGCTTTAAAGGTCTGATTTCATGTTTTTATCATTAATATTGTGGTGGCTTCTAGTATGAATGAATGTATTGTGAGACAGTTTTTGTGCTCCTGTTTTAGATTTAGGACTTAGATTTAAAAAAAAAAAAAAAGCTCAACTCGCCCCAAAAACTGTCAATATGAGCCCGAGCCTGATTTAAACCCCACATTAATTCAGTAAGTAGTGTGGTAAAACTGAGCTTTTTAAAAACATTTTCAGGCTGTCTGAATGAGCGAAATCTGTTCAGAATGATGATAATTAACATTGCAACACTGAAGAAGCACAGACCTATTATTAAACGACAGGATTTCGGCTATTACTTATTAATATTCATGACATGCAAATGTCTCAACTTGGATTGGCTATCAGCACTGTAACACTCCCTCCACATCCCTGCAGTGGGCAGTTGCAAATCAAGGTGGGCGTGGCCATGAATCTTAATTAACAGGTTGACATCAGTCTGGGGGCTTTTCCTGATTCACTCCTTTTTCGGTCTATTTTCCTAATATTGGTTTATGCTTTTATTGGAGGCGATGGAGGTAGAAGAACAGTTTCATGTTCTAGAGCAAGTCATAAATGCTGTCTAGCTAAATAACACCTATATTGATTTAGTTAACCTGGCCATAGTAGATGATTTAAAATATATATTTAATTTTTGAACAAAAATTTTTGGTCCCTTTCTAATGAAAACACAATTACAGAATATTGGAATAAATAGACTAAGTTACCGTATTTACTGTATTTTAGTATGTTAAGGTACCTTGCCACAGTTCGGTCACTTTGCTGGTCACGTACTGCATGGCGAACTTGGTAAGACTGTGCTTAGATCTTTCCCCGTAGTATTTCTCTGGATTCTGAGGACAGAGAGACAAATCAGCACATGTACTGATTAGTACTATTATCAGGTGATTAATTCTGATTTGGATGTTTTATGCTGTTTTTGATGGTGTGTGATTTTCTCACCATCCCGGCTCTGAAGATGAACAGGCTGGGGTAGCTGCTGATTCCTTTACTGCGACACAGTCTGTTGTTATCTCCGCAGTTCACTGCGCTGATCCGTATCACTCCATCCATCTCTTTAGCAAACTCTCGCCACTGAGTAATAAAAAGAAAAATCAGAGTTATTTGCAGTCTACAGTTTTACTGATCATCACTAAGGTGAAGTGTAAAGGATGTCCCACTGATAAACTAATCCAATCCTAATTAGGCTTATAGAGAAAGAGACAAAATAAAGCTTTTTATTTATGTGATTATGTAACGTACATAAATACACCTGTATTTACAGAGTACAGGTGTACAGGTGAGTGAAAAACGTGGGTGCAGGTTACCAATAGTATGCAGAACAATATTTAGAATAAGCAAATTAAAATAGGAAATATTGAATTAACTTAAACAATAACTTAGACTACTGTAGACATTTGATATTGCTCTGTAGATAAATAGGAATAATAGGAAATATAACTGAATGTATACATATTACATGCTATATACATGTGCAGATATCTGGAGTATGTGTGTGGAAGTGCGGAAATAGGTGCAGTGTGTAGTACAGTATTATAATTTTATAGTACTTCAGCTTTTATTGGTTTTAGAATTGACTATTTTTGTTCAGTAAAGCCGGATATCAAACAGAAGGCCCTGAAACTCCAGTGAGCCACCACTGCTCTGTTGTATCGCATTTATTAATATATAACACTGCAAATAAATTAAATATAGTGATTATTTATTGTCAACTGATTTTAGGTCGACTTCGTCAGCGTATATGAGCAGAAGCAGGAGTAAGTGTGATAAGTGTAAAGCACTGTTTTAGTCAATCTCACCGTAGGAGCCAGGTCGTGACAGTGCGAGCATCGGGGAAAGTAGAAATTCACAAACCAAACTTCACCAGAGTTCACTGCAGCGTCTGTCCGAGAGACAAGAGAAAACGCTTTAACTCTTAAAGCATACATTACACTGGACATCATGTATTTTCCTATTGTCCATCAGAATAAACCATAAACCAGCCAATGAAGAAGTTAACAAGCCAATTAAACAGCAGTAGTTTAGCCCCGCCCACTGCACCAGAAAACAACAGTAGCAGCATGTGGGAGTGTGAGGACGAGTGGTCAGGAGGTTACCGGAGAGAGGTGAGGCAGAGACGCAAAAACAGCCTGGAACCAGGTAAGAATCCCTTTTGAAGTGTTTATTGTGACAAATTAAGCATCCGAACCCAAAAACAAAAATGAAAACAAAACTAAATTTACAATATATATACAAACTATTTACACGCTACACTGGTAGGAGTTAACGGTGGATTGGCTGCTACCACCACAAATGCTAATACTCAGCACAATAAACTCCCGTCGGCATACCAGCCACGCTCAACCAGCCCCCCAATAGTGTACCCGCCTGCCTTTAAATACCTTTAGCCCATCCCCGGCTAAACCAACAAGTAATTAACTTGAGGGCAGGTGGGTAAGACAACTATACATGATTGTATATGTACAATATTAACATATTTACAAACAGAGTGACATGCATGTAAACATTTGGACGTCCAGGTAAGTATTGATGATAATTTTACAATGTTAATGTATTATTTTCTCTGTTCTCTTTTTCACAGGTACCCCCAGGCTCCCCTGCCCCAGGACACCCCTTGGTCTCTACCCAGACCTTAAGGACCCGGGTGGCTCGCGCGCCGCCATTTCCACAGGATCCAGGTAAGTACTGTGTCTGTGTAAAAATGTCTTTGCAGATAAAATGACTCTGGAGTTGGTGGTGATGAATTCAGGGCCCTGACATCATCACACAGCAACTCAGACAATAAAGCATGACTGCACTATACAGCTAACGAGACAAATACACATTTTATGTGATTTAGACACTTTAAAATCATGTATATTTAAGTGTTTAAGGATATAATTCAGGTCTAATACTGCATTTTATTTGTTTGCCAAAATGTTGTGATATTGCACATCATCATTATGATATAATATATCTGGGCCAGATCACCCAGCCCTATTAAATAATTTTACTTACCAAAGTCTCCTCTGTCTAGAGTAATAATCTCTGGATCTTCATCATAAATGCCTGTAAAACACAAATCAATGTATTGGTAGTAGGTTTTAAAAACTATAAAGCATTACAGAGCCAAACACATTCTGCCTATTATTAGTATATCCTGGGTCCTGAGACCCTGCGTCCTCATATGTGGACACTACATTTCTGCTTCTCTGCACCCTGATACTTCTTTTGGTTAAACACTGACCCTCTGGTCTGATATGGAGGCACTGTCGGTACCACCTAGTGGTCACAAGACGACATTACACTCAATTGATTAAAAAACAAGTTGGCGGGAATCCCAGACAAAAGTTTCCACAGCCAGTTGAGATGTAAATGTGGGCCAGGTAAAAATACTCATTAGATTTTATTTTGAAATAAGTTTAATTCCTTTCTTTAGAGAGCTAAAATTATTGTTAAATGTTGAAATAAACTATGATTCATATATGAGGACATTGTTTTTTTTTATACTTGTTAGGTTCCCATAATCTCAAACAGATGCACACCAAACAAAAGTCCGGGTCTCAAGACTTCAAGACAGTATAATTAAAGATATAATAAATACAAATTAAACCATACCAAAATCATATCTGTAGAAGTTCCAGCTTTCGTATCGGCCCCCGTGCTGCTCATCCTGAAGCCCCTTCTCTCCGTATTTGTCGTATTTCTTTCGCAGGTCTTCGTCCTTCAGCACCTCGTACGCTCGGTTGATCTTCAGGAACTTCTCATGAGCCGTCTCGTCGTTCTGAACGTACAGAAAACACGAGTCTGAGTTACTGAGGCTGATGGCTAAAGTACTGATGTGCACAGCACATCTGAAAGCAGGCCTAGTCTATAAACATCCAGCTATTGGTAAAAAAAAGCTGGTGAAAGCGTGTAAATTAATAATTACACAGGTAGCCAAAAAGAAAGAAAAACCAACAATGGTCACAGAAATAAGTTGCATCTGAAAAAAGTATTAAGAAATAAAAATGCTATAAAAAAGGAACAAATGAAAATAAGACATACCTTTTCAATAATGCGTCAATTTTTTTTTTTTTATAAACTCATGAAACAGACCTGCATAGAAACGATGGTACCCTGAATTTAATATTTTGTTGCACAAACTTTTGAGGCAATCACTGCAATAAAACGATTCCTGTAACTGCAGGTATTTTCCAGATTGCATGTTTTAGCTCTAGGTGTTTTAGCTGTGTTTTGGGTCATTGTCCTGTTGCATGACCCATGTCCTGCGACTGAGACCAAGCTTTCTGACACTGGGAAGCACATTTCTCCACAATCTCTTTATAGTCTTGAGATTTTATTGTAACCTGCACAGATTCAAGACACTACACCCTGTGCCAAATAGAGCAAAGCAGCATTAATTGAGGCGTACCAACAATTTTGTCCACGTGTTTAATAAAACGTCCCAAATACGAAAATACAATCTTAGATCAGTCAAGATTATACTGGACCAAGATGATTACAAGAGCAGACTCGTACATTTACAGCCCACCTTAATTTACCCACGTATACATTTACTACTGCCCTTTAAAAAAATAGCAGCATTCCTTTTCTCCCCACCTATTTAAACAGAATATCTGAGAAGATAAAGATTTAATGTTATCATTAAAACAGTGGCATAAAATGTTCTTAAAATGATTTTTTTTTTCTATTTTTTCTTATCATAATTATGATATGGGACAAAATATTGTACAAAAAAAACATGGTTATCGTAACAGGTCTACAGACCAGGCTTAAATCAATCAGAAATTCACTGGGAAAAGAGGATCTGGCCTCAAAATTGACCTTTTTATAGTGAAGGATGACTCAGGTATCAGACTAATATTAACTAAGCCTGTCACAATAACTACATTATCAATTTATCGTTCAATAAAAGCACAACCTCAATCATTTTAATAATCATAGTATCGTCCCTTGTGTTTGCACTTACAAAATGCACTTATATATATTGTGACTGTGGGCGTGGCTGAAGCTTTATTAGAAAAAAATGGCCTCTATCAACACCCAAAACAGACTTAAAGAAACATAGTAATTGACTAGTTTGGCTCTAGTTGCTTAACTTTAGTGTCTCTTAGGTTTGTGTTGCCTCATGCCGGTTCAACATGTGCCAGCTGGGACAGACCGGGGCTGCACATCATGGTGTGGGGCGGACACCCCACGGTTCCCCCTGACTTTACACTTTGCAATGTGTGTGTATATATATATATATATATATATATTACACACTGAAGAACCTACTATATATAACCTACGCTTGTTCAAAGTTATGTTTAAAATGGTAATTCATTTGTTCAAAAATTACGTTATTATTTTATTAGTGTCAGATTAGTGGTCTAAAAATGGCAACAAAATCAATCAATCAACCTTTATGTAAACTAGGAGTACATTAAGGGTGGCCCTCATTTACAATGCAGCCGAGCCATTACATAGGGAAGGGATTGACATTTTCTTTATGAATTAAATAAATAAATAAAACATTTTATAAGATAAGATATTATAAAATATATATAAAACAAATAAGGCATAGAATTTAAGAGTAGGAATCCAAAAATCATATGTAAATAAAATCTAAGGTAATAAAACTAATAAAATGAATGATGATGAATAAATAAAGCTAATCACATAAAAGAGAATTTAAATAAAATATAAATAAACAATAACTAAAAACAATGAAAGAAATAAAAAAAAATAAAATAAAAAAATGAATAAATAAATATATAAAATTTAAAATTATCGTTTATCGCAATCATTTTTGGGACAAAATATCCTGCACAAACAATTGTTATTGTGACAGGCCTTATATTAACCATTAAACAAACCGCTGTCTCTGCAGATACAGTATATACAGTAGATACAGTAGATGGTACTGACCGGGTTCTTGTCCGGGTGCATGGTCAGCGCCAGCTTCTTAAAGGCCTGCCGGATCTCCCGTGTGCTGGAGTCTCTCGAAATTCCCAGTAACTTATAATAATCTTCATCTG
Source organism: Astyanax mexicanus (assembly GCF_023375975.1). Classification (NCBI taxonomy): domain Eukaryota; kingdom Metazoa; phylum Chordata; class Actinopteri; order Characiformes; family Acestrorhamphidae; genus Astyanax; species Astyanax mexicanus. The sequence continues at coordinate 49,794,788 of NC_064418.1, read as the reverse complement.
AATGACTGGAAACCACAAGCCAGGTAAAGATAAACAGGAACAGCAGAGTTTTCCTCCAGGGCTTCAGGCAGTTCTGGACGGTGGAGACGCTGGATTTCTGGAGCCTCATTTTTGCAGAAAGTCCAGAAGATCTGAAGGAGGAGTCGCTCTTTAACGCAGGACTAATTACTGAGATCCGGGATCATCTTGAATCGGGAATTCTGTAAATACAGAGCAGAATAAAGGGTTGGAAGAGCGTCCAGAGGTGTGATTACATCCATCTGCTGTGTAGCGTGTAACACGCTGGCATACGCAGCCAGTGTTTACAGAGGGTGGAGGCTTTTTACAGGTTAATAAGCTCCATCCTGGCCACAGCAGGACGTCAGGTGTTCTGCACCCACACCACATATCACTTTACTTTTACTATCAATAATCAATAGCACCACTCAGTCAGAAAATAATCAGAAAAATATTGATAGCTTAACGTTATAATGTTAATCTCTTTGTTATATTGCATCGCATGCATTTAGCTATTTTTGTAAGATTATATTAGGAGATATTATTGTTTTTTTTAGGTCTAAAGGTCCTAGTCTTAAATGAACATTTATGAATAATGTATGCAAACAGCAACAGCATTTCTTAATACTACATTCAATTCATTGCAAACATCTGGAATATAATCAAAAGGAAGATGGATTATTATAAGTCATCAAACAAAGCTGAACTCATTCATTTTTGCGCTAGATGTGGCATAAAATCACAGAAAAGCAGTGTGTAAGACTGGTGGACTGGTAAAACAAAACGCTCTTATTGCTGTCATTTCTGCCTCTCACCCAATCAGCTCTCCCGTCTGCTCCACCCCTAAACCCATACATCACCCATTTCCCCTCCCCTTTAAGGAGTAACAGGGCTAGCCTAAACTAGCTTAATTTAAACTGCATTAATCTAATTTATACCCTTAACCAGACGAGCTCAGCTAGAACAGGAGTGTGATGTTTTAGGACTGAACTCCTCTGTTTACCCGGTGTTTAATTCCTTTATAATTATAATTATTCAGGTTATAAACTCTGTATACTACAGCTAACACACACACATTTAGCTGCCCACATTGCACACAAAACACAACACACAACACAACAGCATTATACAACACTACACATTACACACAAAACACACACACCATTACACAACACAACACAACACCTTAGACACAACATTATTCACAACACAATATTACACACACATTTACCTGTAAATATCACGGTGTATCTGCTGCACGCTGTGTCCGGGTCTCTGCAGGCTGAATACCGGTACAGTGCTACACCGCGCTGGGCACCCCACCAAACTCTGCACCCCAAGGACCTCTCTATTTAGCTGCCCTGTGCGCCTGACTTAAAATCACACCACATCACTTTAATAGCCTAATAAAGTAAATAAAAATAATTTAAAATATATATTTTTAGTAACATTTAATGAGTCACTTACACTTACTAAAACAGCGTTTCGAATTTCCAAAATTCCAGTTAGTTACACACTGGATTAAATAAATATTAAATATAAAATAACACAATTAAAAGCTATTAAAGGTTCTACCTGTAGTAATAAATATAAATATGAGCACGTAAAATTAATTCATGCAAAAAAGACGTTTTATGTAAAATGTTGTATAAAGATGGGTTCTTTTAAATTAGTACAGTGGTTATTAGCTGTGCAGGCAGGCAGGGGGTATGCGCGATTCTGTGCTCCAGTCACATCCAGCACCCTCTAAGGACCCCTCGTGACGTATTGACGGCCAGCGAGCGCCACGTCCGTTTCCTCCCAAAAAAAAACTTTTTTAATGTATTATTTTATCGAAATAATTTTACATAGTTTACTTATATAATATTTTTTTAAACAGCAATTATATAAAATATTAAATAAAAAATAAACGATAGACTAAAAACTTAACTAAAATCTATTTCATATATATATATATATATATATATATATATATATATATATATATATATATATATATATATATATATATATTATATATATATATATATATATATATATATAAGGATTATATATGTATATAAGGATTTGTTTATATATATATATATGTTGTGGCGTCGCCACTGGGATCTTCAGGGTTAAGGGGGGCGCCATGTAGAGAACAGGTGCCAGCCAACCATGATAGAGGGTGAACAGGGAGGGGCGGGGTTCGGAACTGGGAGGATGGAGAGAGCGGGAGAAATCTGGGGAGTGTTCCTTTTTCTCTGGTCGTTCGAGGTTGTTGCTGTATGGATTAACTTTTTTTGTGTGGATTGAGAGGAATAAATCTACGGAGAAAGAGATGCAAGAGTCTCCAGAGTGTCGTCCTTTAGGCCAGTTCGCCACTATATATATATATATATATATATATATATATATATATATATATATTATTATTATTTTTTTTTTTTTGCTGTAAAGGATTTGTTTACTTATTTACACAAGAAAACAATTTTATATTCCTTTATAAACAACATTATGGAGTGACATACAGTGACAGTGATACATAGTGATATATAGTGATCTGGAGAGATATAAAGTATTACACAGTGATAAATATTAAGTGATGTGGAGTGATAGAGAGTGAGTGACAGGGAGTGATAAAGAGTAATAGAGTGATACAGAGTGATAGAGAGTGATGTGCAGTGATACAGAGTGATAGAGAGTGATGTGCAGTGATACAGAGTGATAGAGAGTGATGTGCAGTGATACAGAGTGATAGAAAGTGATGTGCAGTGATACAGAGTGATAGAGAGTGATGTGCAGTGATACAGAGTGATAGAAAGTGATGTGCAGTGATACAGAGTGATAGAGAGTGATGTGCAGTGATACAGAGTGATAGAGAGTGATGTGCAGTGATACAGAGTGATAGAAAGTGATGTGCAGTGATACAGAGTGATAGAGAGTGAGTGACAGGGAGTGATAAAGAGTAATAGAGTGATAGAGAGTGATGTGCAGTGATACAGAGTGATAGAGAGTGATGTGCAGTGATACAGAGTGATAGAGAGTGATGTGCAGTGATACAGAGTGATAGAAAGTGATGTGCAGTGATACAGAGTGATAGAGAGTGAGTGACAGGGAGTGATAAAGAGTAATAGAGTGATACAGAGTGATAGAGAGTGATGTGCAGTGATACAGAGTGATAGAGAGTGATGTGCAGTGATACAGAGTGATAGAAAGTGATGTGCAGTGATACAGAGTGATAGAGAGTGAGTGACAGGGAGTGATAAAGAGTAATAGAGTGATAGGTTGTGATTCAGAGTGATAGAGAGTGATGTGCAGTGATAATCTCGGCTAATTTTCCTCCTCCAGCAGGGCATCCGTGAGAGCTGCAGGGTGGCGGTGATTCTGGGAAACTCAGCACGTTAGATTAGAGCAGACCGTCAGATGATTATCACTCAGATGTGAGACATCTGGAGCTCTCGCACCAAAGAAAAGCTGTTTTCTACAGAAAAACCCAAACATACACGTCAAGATTTTCTTTGTGTGCATTGGAACAAAACAAAATATCAGAGAAAAACATTATTTCATTATTACAAAGCAGGCAAAGTCAAATACAATAGGTCTCTCTAAGTTATATATGATGCCGCATTTAAAACTGTTTCTTAGCCTCCGCTGTCTGCAGTAGCTAGTAAAAGAGAACCCTCAGAAATACGAGTTGATCAGAGAGATGTAAAAGGTTGATGTCAACCAGTGATTTCATAGCCTCCCCCACCTCGGCTCAGGACCGCCCACAGGCGGAGCTTACAACTTCTGTTTACACAGCTAGTTAAGGTTAGCTATTTTGTGTAAGTAACTATAGGTTTAAATAGGATAAATAGGAGGTAAGAATTCAGAAACGTTAGTTTAGCTGAAAGAAATGTAATCAAGGCAGCATTCTCTGCTGCAGTGCTGTTAGCCAATCGTAGGCGATATATTTGCATGTATGAATATTTATGAGCAATCGTTTTTTTCACCAAAAAACGGCTCACATGGCATTCATTCATACTAGAGACATAATTAGACTGGTTAAAATGAATAACAAAACGATGGAATGAAATCTTTAAATATGTAAAATATATTTGGTTGCACACCCTTTTGGAAAAAAATAACTGAAATCAATTGTTTCCTATAACCATCAAGCTTTTTACACCTTTCTTACACCTAGAATTCTCCAGCTCTCACTATTTGAAGGATTTCTTCTCCCAACAGCAATGTTAGGTGGGATTTAGATCTGGACTTATTGCTTCCACTTCAGAACTCCATCTCTGGTTGCTTTCTGAAGTATGTTTAGGGTCATTGTCATGCTGGAAGACCCATGACCTACGACTCAAACTCAGCTTTCTGACACTTGGCCCAGCATTAAGACCCAAAATCTTAGCTTTTGTAATGTTCAGATTTAACGATTCATTGCACCCAGTTCCAGAGGCAAAAAAAAAAACAAACCTCAAAACATCTTTAAACCTCCACCATATCTGACTGTTGGTACTGTGTTCCTTTCTTTATAGGCTTTATTCTGTTTTCAGTAAACAGTAGAATTATGTGTTTTACCAAAAAAGCTCTATCTTGGTCTTGTCGGTCTCATCTATTTTCTTATTTTTATTTCCAATTCATTGTTGTTCTTTTACATGTTTTTAATTTGACTGCTCTTTTTTGAATCGTATTTGAATCATTCATGTTTTACTCTTATTTTATTTGTATTTGCATTTGTATTGTTATTCTTTTACATGTTTTTTTATTTGACTTCTTTTTATATTTTCTAGTTTGTAAAGCACTTTCAATGACTGATGTGCTTGCCTTGCCTTGCCTATTTTCCAAGAAGAATTTTGGCTTACTCATGTACATTTTTGTCAAAATGCAGTTTAGCTTTTTTTATATCTCTCCTACCATAGCGTATTAAATGTTGACCGATAGGTCACGCCAACACTGATGCACCCTGAGCCTGCAGGACGGCTTGAATTTCTTTGTGAACTTGATTGGGGCTGCTTATCCACCATCTGGAATATCTTGCAATGCAACCTTTCATAAATTTTTCTCTTCTGTCTATGTCCAGGGGGATTAGCCTCAGTGATATAAATTTGATTATTTTGCGCACTGTGGAAAAAGGAATGTCAAGATAAGTGTAGATGGACTTGTAAAGTTGAAATTGCTGGTATTTGTCCTTAATTTTGGTTCTCAGACAGTTCTCTTCTCATTGTTCTGTTCTCATTGCTTAGTCTTGCACACACAGACACAAATTGCAAAGATTGAGAAACTTCTCGTCTCCTTTTTCTGGTTTCAGGTGTGGTTTTTATATTGCCCACACCTGTTACTTTCCATAAGGGAGTTTAAATGAGCATCACAAGCTTTGATTTTTGAGTTTTGTGTGAAGTTATGTCAGTTTCTCTCTGTTTAAATAAGCATGTGTGTAACAAAAAGTGTAATTCCTATAATTGTCTGATAGAAATACTTAATTTTCTGGGGAAAAAAATAATGGGCACCAGCAGTTTTCAGACAGATACAGTTTAGGATCCACAATAATCACAATAATTACACATTCAGCAAACGACATACTTGCACTGTATAAAAGTATAACAACATTTACAGGTTTTTAAATGGTATTTATGTTTATTATAATACAGAAGCACTGATATTATGAAATATGAACTTCTCCTAAGCAGCTGTTCTGCACCCGTCATGCTGAATCATACACTCATGTCTCAACAGCAACAGCTTTTACATGAAACAAGAAAAATAAGCAAAATATACTTAAAAAAAGTATAACAAGCAAAGCTTAGGTGTATTATAGTGTGTGTGTGTGTGTGTGTGTGTGTGTGTGTGTGTGTGTGTGTGTGTGTGTATCGCTTAGTGCATAAGGTGCATGTTCTATCAGTTCAATCAGAACTGTAGGCTCTAACCTCAAAGCAAGATAAGGTTGTTTTTGACAGATCATTTCTAGATAAAGATTTCTGAAACTCTCTCGCTCACTCTGTCTGTTTCTGTTTAACAAGATAAGAGATTCTGTTTAATGAAAAGCAGCGTATAAGCGTACGATAAACGTGTAAAGTGTGTGCGAGTGTGAGAATTTGCACACCTGTGTAACCTGAGCAATGGGCTCAGATTAAAGCAGGCAAATGCATTCATTAGAAGGTGTATTCACAAAGAGATTAACATACACATTAATATACATACAGCTCTGGAAAAAATTAAGAGAGCACTTCGGTTTCTAAATCAGTTTCTCTGATTTTGCTATTTATAGGTTTATGTTTGAGTAAAATGAACATTGTTGTTTTATTCTATAAACTACAGACAACATTTCTCCCAAATTCCAAATCAAAATATCAAAATATTGTTATTTATAGCATTTGTTAACAGGAAAACTGAGAAATGAGAAAAACAAGTTCATATTCATAAAGTTTTAAGAGAAAGTTTTCAGAAATAATCAATATTTGGTGGAATAACCCTGCTGGTTTTTAATCACAGTTTTTTTTCATGCATCTTGGCATCATGTTCTCCTCCTCCACCAGTCTTACACACTGCTTTTGGATAACTTTATGCTGCTTTACTCCTGGGGCAAAAATCCAAGCAGTTCAGTTTGGTGGTTTGATGGTTTGTGATCATCCATCTTCCTCTTGATTATATTCCAAAGGTTTTCAATTTGGTAAAATTAAAGAAAATATAGCAATGAAAAAGTTTATAAAAGTCATGGGACAGCAGGGTGTAAGGCGATAACAAAGCGTCTTAGGAATGCTCGTGCCTGCATAAGTTGTGAGGTGTTATCTTGTGAATAGGCATTATAATCACAATATAGCAAAGTAACATAAATCAAAGTTGCACAAGTTAGAATGTTAAAATAATGCAGCTCTGGGCCTTAAATAACAGGTCTATGCTTCTTCAGTGTTGCAATGTAAAATAACATCATTGTGAACAGATTTGGCTCATTCAAACAGCCCAAAAATGTTTTTAAAAAGCTCAGATTTAATGCTCAACTTGCTAAAAAAATGTTTAAATTGGGCTTTAAATTGGCCTCGGGCTCATAGTGGCAGAACATGCACAGATTTGGGCTGATTCGGGCTGGATTGGCTGGATTTTTTGGGCCCGATCTAAGCTCTAAGTAATTTACACATGCATTACGCACAAGTTACAAGTTACTTCTGTGTGTGCAGCTCACTAAATATTACCCATAAATATCTAATCTACATTTATACTTATTTATTGTTCCTACTAACTATTCCTATTTCTTCCAAATAGCATTATAGCATTATAGCATTATAATCCCACACTTCCTTTCTTCTGGATGCAGCTATATGTTTGATGATGAGTGTAAAAAATGACTAATAACACAAGATCTTTTCCTCTTTTCCAATCCTGACGTCCTACAGAGTGACGGACGTATGCCTGGAGCTTCCCGAGCTGTAGAGGGATCCGATTCTGTACCGAGACAGAACCTCCCTCCCAATCAGACCCTTCTTGAAGAAGATCATGCAGAGCTGGTTCCTGAACTTCTTGCCGATGAAGGCGTAGAGTAAGGGGTTAATGGCGCAGTGAATGAAGGCCAGAGCCTGAGTGACGTACATGGCCGCGCCCACTTTGTTCCGGAGCTCGCACGTATCATCGATAATGTCCCCCTCGATCAGCGTGTTGATGAGTTCCGTGATGTTGTTGGGGAGCCAGCAGACCACGAAGGCCAGGACCACGCACAGGATGACCCTCATGGCCTTGTGCTTCTGGCTGTTGCGTGAGCGGAAGAGGGTCCCCATCGTCCAGCCGTAGCAGAACACCATGATGGCCAGCGGCAGGAAGAAGCCCACCGTGTGGCGGAGGATCCGCATGCCCACGCGCCACTTGTCTATGTTGTCCGCTGTCAGGTTCTCGTAACACCTGTACCCATTAGATTCCTGAAGAGCCTCGCGCTGCACCACCTGGAAGAACAACCATACGGCGTCACATCAATGTCAAAAAGTTGGGGGCGTAAAAACAACAGGTGAAAAAAATTAACCAGCGTGTTTTAACATTTTGTGTGTGTTAATTAACTTCTCGTGAGCACAAATGTGAAACTAGCGAGCAAAAAATAAAAGGGAATCGTGTGCGAGCTGAACTGAATATCCCTCTCAAGCATTATTTTTCTCCTCTTGGGTGTTTTTTTCCTCCAGAATTCTCTGCTTTTTTCACCCAAGTGAGTTTTTTCCGCTCACGTTTTGAAAGGGGTGTTATTTAAAGTTTGGGGGCGGAGCTAGGTTCGCCTCCCTCAGCGAATGCTATTGGATGATATCTCCAGGAATTGTGACGGACCGCCTACTAACAACAGCTGGAGGAGGGCGGAAAAAGAGGGACAGAAGGAGAGTTAGCTAACTAGAGTTATACTTTGATGTTGATGTGATGCATACAATCAAATTAGACCAATCAGGTGTGATACAGGTGTGATTCAGTAATACAGTGCATCACAAAGAGCATCGTCCCATTCTAAACCTATAAACATTAGTGTGTAGTTGCTCCCTCTTTGCAGTTACACTGTAAGGGCAAATGTATTTTGACATCTGCACATTACACATTACTACAGGAGCTTTAATGACGTTTAATTCTAACTGGTCGTTCAAGGTGCCTGGGCGCTCGTTCAAGGTGTCGTGGCAAGGACAGCTGTCCTCAGCCCGCTCCTTATCCACTGGGGTTCCCCAAGGTTCGGTACTGGGACCCCTTCTCTTCTCCATATACACCACCTCTCTTGGTCAGGTTGTCCGCTCACACGGATTTTCCTACCATTGCTTTGCGGATGACACCCAGCTATACCTGTCGTTCTCACCTGAAGATCACTCAATCTCTGCACGGATATCGCAGTGTCTCTCTGACATATCCTCATGGATGAAGGAGCATCACCTTCAATTAAATCTCTCAAAGACTGAACTTCTGGTCATACCAGCAAAACCATCTTTTCAACACAACTTCTCTATAAGCATCGACTCTCTCTCTCTCTCACCGACAAAGGTTGCTAGGAACCTGGGTGTTCTGGTTGATGACCAACTCTCCTTCACGCACCATGTGGCCTCAGTTGCTCGGTCCTGCCACTTTGCGCTCTATAACATCCGAAAAATTAGACCGTTCTTGACGCAACAGGCCACCCAACTCCTGGTGCAAGCGGTCGTCATCTCACGCCTCGACTACTGCAATGCCCTGCTAACTGGCCTCCCGGCCTGTGTAGTAAAACCACTCCAGATGATCCAGAATGCAGCAGCACGTCTGGTCTTCAACCAGCCAAAATGGGCACATGTCACCCCGCTGCTCATTGAGCTCCACTGGCTACCAGTTGATGCTCGCATCAAATTCAAAGTTCTTACAATCGCCTACAAGGTGATGACAGAACAGCTCCTTCCTACCTGCACTCGCTCCTGAAGGCTTACGCTACCTCCCGGCCGCTGCGCTCCTCCAGTGAACGTCGCCTCGCTTTACCAAACACTCACACAAAGCAATCCAGACTGTTCTCATACAGAGTTCCCCAATGGTGGAACAAACTACCTTCCACTACCAGATCAGGAGAATCTCTCACTATCTTTAATAAACTCCTGAAGACAGAGCTCTTCAAAGAGCACTTACTCTCCTAACACCTCTAACTAACTACCTTCTACTACCAGATCAGGAGAATCTCTCGCTATCTTTAATAAACTCCTGAAGACAGAGCTCTTCAAAGAGCACTTACTCTCCTAACACCTCTAACTAACTACCTTCTACTACCAGATCAGGAGAATCTCTCACTATCTTTAATAAACTCCTGAAGACAGAGCACTTCAAAGAGCACTTACTCTCCTAACACCTCTAACACACTAACTTCTTCTAACCCCATTTCCTTCTTCCCCTCCTTCACTCCTCTATCCTATTATTCCCCTTTGACCTCCTTTTATCCCTATCCAAAGATGTTTTACCTTTAAACTTTTTTTTACATTGTACTTGACTATTGTAAGTCGCTTTGGACAAAAGCGTCTGCCAAATGTAATGTAATGTAATGTAATATAATATAAATTAACATGGATGTACAACATATTGGGGCACATCCACACAACATTTTATCACGTCCCATTCTAAACCTATAGTAATTAATATAGATAGAAAAAAAGTATTGGGTACCAACACATCACATCACAGTTTTTGAAGCTTTGAAGTTAGAATATATGGACAAATGTATTTGGACAGCCACACATTACAAATACAGGAGATTTGGTAACGCTTTATAATACAACCTGTGTTTTAGAGGGTAAGTTCCCTTTACTTACGATGTAACTTCTCTGGATGAACCAGTACATTCTGAATACTTACTGGGTTTTACAGGTATTTAACTGTACGTATAAATAAAATACAACCAGAGAACAAGAGTGTAACACCTAGGTAACTTTCTGAAACTTACCCTGTACTTTCCCAACACTTATGGTTTAACTGTTTTCTATTAATCAGTAAAATACAAAATAGTAAGGTACAAATATAGCACAGGAGAACCTGCACTTTCCCTAAACTTGTGGTGCAATTTTCATTTAAAATTCATTTTGCCCTTTATTCATGCCAGTTATGAAGGCTTCATTCCAGTCACACTATTATTCTAATAATTCTAATAATTTTATGAGTTTTCAAAAAGAAGATGAGAAAAAACAGCTAAAAACAGTCAGGGTGGAGTAGAAAGAAAACATATAGTTTGTAATGCTAAGACTAAATGCAATAAAATGTATATATCTGCACTAACTCAATCAGGAAAATGTATTCATTAATACACAGAAAACACAAGGTTTTATATTAATATACTTTGCTGCTACAATATTTGGTTCAAAGTATAGGGACAGAAGTATTGGGACACCTACACATTACAACTACAAGAGCTTTTATGATGTTTCATTCTAAACATATATACATTAATATGGATGGACAAAAGTACTGAGACACCTTCATATTACATCTATAGGAGCTTTAATGCCATCCCATTCTAAACCCATAGGCATTAAGATGTAGTTGGTCCCCCTTTGAAGCTAGAATATATGGACAAAAGTATCGAGACACCTACACATCACATCTAAAGGAGATTTTATTATGTCCAATTCTAAACCTATAGGCATTAATGTATAGTCGGTCCCCAATTGAAGCTACAATATATTTTAAAAAGTATCGGAATACTTTTATAATATAGAATATATGGACAAAAATATCAGGATACCTACAAGTCACATCTAAAGGAGATTTTATGACGTCCCATTTTAAGTCCATAGACATTAATGTGTAGTCGGTCCCCCTTTAAAGCTACAATATAATATATTGACAAAAGTATTGGGACACCTGCACATTACACCTACAATAGCTTTTATGATGTTTCCTTCTAAACATATACGCCATAATATGTAAGGACAAAAGTACTGGAATACCTACATATCACATCTAAAGGAGGTTTTATAACGCCCCATTCTAAAGCCATAGGCATTAATGTGTAGTCGGTTCCCCTTTGCAGATACACGATATTGAAAAGTATTAAAAAGTATGGGGTCATCTCCACATTACAACTTCAGGAGCTGTACGATTATTGGAAGTTTGTGAATTTTAAAGGCATCATGAATCTACCTTATAAAACAATTACGTACCACAGGCAGGGACAGCGTGGTGGCTCCCAGCCACACCAGTCCGCACACAGTCCGCACCAGGCAGTGCTGTTTGGAGATGAACTGCGTGGCCCTGACGATGGCCATGTAGCGGTCGATGCTGATGCAGGCCAGCAGGAAGACGCAGCCGTAGAACGTGGCCTCCTGCAGTCCTGAGAGCATCTTGCAGAGGACGGTGCCGAAGATCCAGCTGGAGGCGTAGATGCAGGCGGCTTCGAAGGGCAGCGTGAGGGAGAAGAGGAGGTCGGCCAGGGCCAGGTTCATCAGGTAGACGTCCGTAGACGTCCTGCGGCTTTGCATCATGTATATCACGTAGATCACCACGCTGTTGCCCACCAGGCTGAGGAGGAACACGACGGTGTAGCTGATCGCCACGGCGGTGCTGTCCACAGATTCCAGCGTCTCTGAACACGGCATCACGAGGTTATATTCCGTGTAATCAGTAGTGAATTCCTCAGTCATGCTGGAGATAGTGGACTAGAAAAGATTAAAAAAGATGCTTTATATTTTTATTTTTAAATATTATTTACCACATTTCATTTTAACATTGTTCATATAAATCATACAATTATAAAGTGCATATGCTGTGCACTTGTGTCTCCGGCAGATACGTAAATATCTACAGAAATGCCTTTTCCAGCTGACTCAATTGCATTGTCTTTTTTTAAAACTAGTTTAAAATCTTTATTTACTTTTTTTTGTGTGTATTTTAGTTACTTTTCTTTATGTTTTGTCCACTCTTTGTACAGTGACCCTGAGTGACAGAAAGGTGCCTATGAAATAAAATTATTATTATTATTATTATTATTATTATTATTATTTTTATTTTAATAAGACACTCAGTCTCACCACAAGAGGGCGTAAGAGTGCTTAGCAAAAAAGGGGGAGGGGCACGGAGAGTATCCACATATAATTTACATTTCTATATAAGGAAATAGTAATTAGTAATTAGTAATCTACCTTCTGAACTTCTGAACAGTAGCGATGTTTAAATCGAGTTTAAATCGCTAAATATCGCTAAAATCTATCGCAAAAACACCTCAACAGGCTCAGTTAAAAGAATGAATTGCAGCAGGATATTTGAGTCAAATATATAAAGTGATTAATTAATGTGTTAAATGGGTTAAATCTTAACGTGTAAAGGTTTAGATATGCATTAATGCGAAAAACATAAAGTTTTAGAACATCTTTATTCTTTAGTTCTCTAGTAGATGCAGTGTTATATGATTCAGACAATCTGCTTTATTATTTTATTATTTCATCTTATTAATATCTTTATTACTGCATTTCTTCTTCTCCTGTCAGATTAAATCTAATTCTAATTATTTTCTCTGCTGAAACTGAGACTCAGTCCTTAATCGTGTTAATCTAAAGAGCTAAAGGCTAAAGCTGCTGTTTCCATGTGGGTCAGCCAGACGACTTCCTGTAGCAGTTTTTTTTCTCCAGTTTCCAAGAGTCTTTTAAAGCTGTAGGAAACAGTACTCACCGCTCACACAAAATTATTACACGTCCACAAAACACTAATGCGTCACCAGGTAGTAGTTTTCCATGATGAATAGATCAATAGTAATGCTCCAAAATGTCTTGGAATAAAATATGCTTGAACTAAACTTCATTGAAAGTTAAGAAAGTTTATCGTTGTCTTGTAAGGGTGCAGTTTTTGGAAATACAAGGTTCTGACCCAACACCACCAATACTGTCACAATCGGCTTCAAATTTCCAAAATGTTTTTTATTTTGCATGCATTGTTTTTGTGATATCACAACCGAAACAAACGATAATGAAGCAGAGATCTGAGTGTTATCTAGACGTAGAGGAAACTGAAACAGAAAACTTGTTTTCTTCTCTATTTATGAGGTTCAGACAGCAAGTTAAAATTTTCCACAGAATAAAAGCATGAATCCAGTGTTTTACACAGTGGAAAAAACTTGTATGAAAGAAAGAATAGACTGCAGATTTTATGCAGATAAAAAAACACATGTAGATTTTTTGCTAATATGTCAGCAAGAAATCTGTCCACTGAAAAACATGCAGCTATTTCTATTTTTGTCTATTTTTACCTTTAAGAATTTTTAGCAATGGTTTGAAAATGAATCCAGCTGTTAAACACAAAGTTGTGCAACAGGTTTGCATTATAACAGTCATAATAACGTTCATTCCAGCCTTATTTGAAATAAATACAATCTATAATCTTTTCTATAATAAATCATGACTTTAACTGTCCTCCCTTATAACTACATATACAGCTCTGTAAAAAACAATTAAGAGACCACTTCTCTACAATTTCTGAATCTGTTTCTCTGGTTTAGCTATTTTTTATTTAAATGAACGTTTTAAGAGTTCAGAAATAATCAATATTTGGTGGAATAACCCTGGTTTTTAATCACAGTTTTTTTTCATGCATCTTGGCATCATGTTCTCCTCCACCAGTCTTACACACTGCTTTTGGATAACTTTATGCTGCTTTACTCCTGGTGCAGAAATTCAAGCAGAGGTTTTCAATTTGGTAAAATCAAAGAAACTCATCTTTTTAAAGTGGTTTCTTATTTTTTTGCTCCAGAGCTGTATGTATACATAAGTAGTTACAACAGTTTCATGGGACCTAAAATAGAGCCCTGGGGTGTTCCGCACAATATGCTAAGCCAAACGGTTACCAAATTCACTGTAGTTTCTGCATGACAATTTAAAGCAAATATTAAAACCAAGAATTATAGGGATAAATTGATAAATCCTGGTTTTAAAATCAGTTTTAGAGTTTTCCAGCGCTCCTACCTCTCTCAGGGTCATCTTATTAGAGGCTGGAGTTGCAGGACGGCTGCTGATGCTCGGCGGAGAACAGCGTGGAATAAAAACACATAGACTTCAGACAAGAAAGTCGATGACCATTGTCATATTCTTCCTGTCTGTCTACCACAAGCTGTGAAGACTGCTCGACGTGGAGTCGCACACACGCACACACACGCGCACACACACACGCGCACACATGCCCCCACAGAGATACAATCTTGAAGTTTCACAACAGAGAAAAAAGGTGAAGGCAGCTTGTGGTTCATGATGAAACTTTGCTCTTTCTTGTTTTTAATGTGAGAAAATCTTCTTTTCTCACATCTGCTGGTAACTAATACTGGGCAGTGTATTCAAACACAGGTCCAGCTGCAGCTGAGCTGCGGGTAAATGTGCTGCAGGAGGCCGTACAGAAATCAACCGTATCATTTATTTAGTTTTATATACTAAATAATCATGATTTATTTCAATATAATCATCAAACAGCCTCTAATCTTCTCTTAAAACAGCTTGTAATTCTCCCCTAACAAATGCCTCTATTTCTCCTATATATCTCTTTAATAACTGCCTCTACTTCTCCTATATCTCTTCTTAATAACTGCCGCATTTTTTTTCTCTCTCCTTAACAACTGTGTCTATTTCTCCTTTAACATCTGCCTCTATTATTCCCCCAACTACCTCTAATTCTCTCTTCATATAGCTACCTCTAATTCTCCCCTATAAACTGCCCCTATTATCTCCCCCTATAAACTGCCTGTAATTCTTCCCTAATAACTGCCTCTATTTCTCCTATTTCTTCTTAATAACTGCCTCTTAGTAGCTACCTCTAATTCTCACCTATAAACTGCCTCTAATTCTTCCCTAATAACTGCCTCTATTTCTACTTTAGCAACTGCCTTTATTTGTCCTATTTCTCTCCTTAACAACTGCCTCTATTTCCCGCCTAACTACCTCTAATTCTCCCCTATAAACTGCCACTAATTCTTCCTTAATAACTGCCTCTATTGCTCCTATTCTTCCTTATTAATTGCCTCTATTTCTCCTATTTCTCTCCTCAACAACTATGTCTAATTCATTTATCGACTGCCTCTATTTCTCCCTTAAATGCCTCTAATTCTCTCTTCATATAGCTACCTCTAATTCTCCCATATAAACTGCCTCTTATTCTTCCTTATTAACTGCATATATTTCTCCTATTTCTTCCTTAATAACTGCCTCTATTTCTCTCTTCATATAGCTACCTCTAATATTCCCCTATAAACTGCCTCTAATTCTTCCTTAATAACTGCCTCTATTTCTCTCTTCATATAGCTACCTCTAATATTCCCCTATAAACTGCCTCTAATTCTTCCTTAATAACTGCCTCTATTTCTCTCTTCATATAGCTACCTCTAATATTCCCCTATAAACTGCCTCTATTTCTCTCTTAGCAACTGACTATTTTTGTCCTATTTCTCTTCTTAACAACTGTGTCTATTTCTCCTTTTACAACTGCCTCTATTTCTCCCCTAACTGCCTTAAATTCTACCATATAAACTGCCTCTACTTCTTCCTTAATAACTACCTCTATTGCTCCTATTTCTTTCTAATAACTGCCTCTATTTCTGATATTTCTCTCCTTAATAACTGCCTCTATTTCTCCCCTAATGACAGCCTCTAATTCTCTCTTCATATAGCTACCTCTAATATTCCCCTATAAACTGCCTCTAATTCTTCCTTAATGACAGGCTGAATTTTCTCCTAACTGCCTCTAATTCTCTTAATATATATATATTTTTGCAACTTGCTTTTTCATCTAGCAGTCTTATTCTGATTTCAATACTTTTTGTGAAAGAAAAAATATAATTAGATTGTATTACACAGTGTATTACTGTAATTTTTTACATTTTCAAGTTAATTACTGTGGTTTTGGCCACATTGAGAGTATAACACTGTAAAAGTATTTACAGTAGTTAATTGTGCAGGAACAGTGTCACGCCTGACTAAACAGGCAGAAAGGAAATAAGAGACACTGCTGGGATGTAAAAATGAAGCAGTAGAATTTATTAAATATTAACAACAAAACTACAAAATAAACAATAATCAAGGGGTGAGTGCAACACACTAACGTTGGGCACAATAAGAAACAAATATAAATATAGCCGCAAGCGGCAATCATCGGGTTCAAGCACCAACTTAATGGAGCATTGAATGGTGATGTGTAAGAAGGTCTAATATGATTGGAGATGCCCTGTCACATTTAGAAATTATCAAGTTTTTCACCTGTTATTAATGTTGAGCAGAGGCCTTTCAACCTGATCAGTGCTTAAATTCACATGTAAATCTAGTGAACTTTGTAGGATATTCATTAAGTGAGTTAGAACTAGTCAAAAGGTGTCTACATGTTATTGGTATTGATCAGGTGGCTTCAACCAGAATGTTCACAAAGTGGTATTCAGATTGACCTTTGAACCTTTGCAGAACAAGCTGAAATGTTTGACCAAACAAGTTTAAATTAACACAAAGGAGTGAATGTTCTGATATGACATGTAATTACGAAGTTATTATAAATCTAGTTCTGAATTAAATGGCGCTTCATCAAGCACCAACTAGCACAATGGTGCCTACTAGAGCATAGGATGGTGATGTGTAAGAAGGTCTAACACAATTGGAGACATTCTGTCACATTTAGAAATGATCAAAAGTCTTTCACCTGTTATTAATGTTGAGAAGAGGCACAAAGGAGTGAATGTTCTGATATGACATGTAATGTCAAGTTATTCTTAATCTAGTTCTGTATTAAATGGCGCTTCATCAGAGTGATATTGTACAGAGGTCTTTAACATTGTGAGATTACAGCAAATACTGCAGAGTTACAGCAATTTAGGTTAGAAATTCCAAGGATGCACAGATTGCTTGATGCCTGGAGAGTATTGTATGTGAAATTTTCACAAATGTTTTTAATGAACATTTACCTAGAGACTCTACAGTGTGCAGCAAGACTGAAATGGAGGTGATAGGCCAAATATCCAGAGAGTAGTTTCAATATAGCTATTTTCAAACAATTAGCAATTATGAATGAACAAAGCACTTTTTAAACATAGTTGTATTGAGAAATTTGTCAGAGCCACTGTACTAAATATGGCAAAAACAATTAGATGTCAAAATAGTACAGCATGATTGACATATACTCGTTTTTTTGGAACAGCGCCCCCCAGTGGGCGGATTGTTTCAGCACTTTGCAGGTCACTACAGTGTCTCCACCTGAACATAACTGCCAAATATCATCCAGATTGGGCAACATTCAGCCTGCCAAAATGTCTGCTGAATGCTGATTGGCTGATGGTGTTCAGCCATGTGGATTGATTAAGTTGCCCTTTGAACATCCTTTAGAGGCTGTATGATAGATTCTGCATGCAAAGTTTCAACTTGCTAGGTTACACGGTTGCTGAGAAACAGTGCTCCAAATTTACCTCTTGAAGTGAATGGGGCATATATCCGGAAGGACTAATTTGCATATGGCGGCCATATTGTTTACATATTTCAACTTTTTCTTAATGACTATTGAAGCGCATGCTCTCACGAGTGTTTTGATACCAAACATGCCAGGATTGGTCAAAATTCCTAGGACTAGTTTGCAAAAGTAGGTTTTGCATATTATGCAAATTAGCAAAAAATCTATTTAGACGGAAGTGCATGGTCCAAATTGGAAAGTTGTTGGTATTGACCCAAGGTAGGTCTTATGGTTTTTGAGTTATTGAGAAAATTGTGAAAAATGAATTTCCTTGTTTATAGCGCCACCACTTGACCAATCGGTGCCATTTTTGTTGTCCACCGAGATGCACTGATCCTACATCTACCTACCAAGTTTCATTTCTCTATGACTTACGGTTTAGGCTGCACAACTGTTTTTTCAGGAGAAAAAGAATAATAATAATAAGAAGAAGAAGAAGAAAAATCTTAGCAAAAACAATAGGGTTCTACACACCTTCGGTGCTTGAACCCTAAAAATTGGCGAAGTAAACTGGACTGGGCCAAAAGAAACAGGGACTAAAGAAAACAAGGAATAAATGAAACTAGGAAACCAGGAAGTAGTACAGGGAATGGGGAAAAACAAAGGGAGCACTAGACTAAAAAATGGCAAACAGAAAACTGCTAAGCAGAGCTTAGGAAAACGGCTAGACTAAAAAGTAAACTGGGCAAACAAACAAAACCAAATTAAACAGGGATACTTAGGCAGGGAGGAGTCCAGGGAAACACCAGGAACCAGGGAGGACAGGCTTGGGAATAAGAACGCTTTGTAGAGTAGCAAATAGGCTGGAACCACAAGGAAACACAGACCATGTGAGCGACCAATACTCTGCAACAGCAGAGAGAAACCGCGTGCTTTTAAGCAACTCTGCCCAACTCTGATCTCTAATCAGGGCTGGATGGCTGCGTGTGTGCCCTGATTAGAGGAAGTCCTTATTTGGGCATGGAGTGCTTCTCAGAGTGTGTGTGTGTGCGTGCTCTAATTAGGGGAATGTCCTTATTTGGGCATAGAGTGCTTGGCTTGGCTGGACGGGCCTGACAAACAGAGTATTTTACTGTGGATTTCACAGCATTTTTTTTTACAGTGTAGTCTTATCAGCACTGTATCTTATACCCCAACCAACAAAAAAGTGTTGGACACGTCCAGGTAGCTGCATCATTAAAATAACAATGTGCCAAAGTCAGAGCTCATCTGGCTCTTAAAGGGAATGATGAGCAAGTGACGCTCTAATTTGTTTATTACAAGTTAACCCATAATTAATGAACAGAATTAGTACATGCCTTTCGTGCGTTTTTTGAGCCGTGCAAGGTGTACTTTTCCCGTCGTTACGATAGCAAAGACACACTGACACGCCCTAAATCAAGCTGCACGGTGCACGATTGATAGATCGCCTATCGATCACTAAAATAGGGCCAATCTACTGTAAATAAGCTCTGTTCTGATTGGCTGGCCTGTTTATTGTGCCTCATTTGTAGAGCGCACATTCCATTACTTTCTTAACAAAAAAACAACACAAAAAACTTGTGTTGATTTTTACTGAACGCCCTTTGTTTGACACAGCGATGTTCAGGCAGGCTTCCTCTGCATGTGCTGTTCTTTTACCCTTTAAGATTGGAGAAGTAGATGTGTTTTGTTGCCATGACTCATGAAAAGTGACTGGAACTGATGCAACTCTTCACCCGTACACAGCTGCTTTCTCATTTTTCCTTTATTAATACACTCACTGGCAAAAAAAGACACACAACAGGATGCTGCGAGTGCAGTTTCAATATGTCTCATATATATTATGTGGTCTAAATAGAAACACTGGGTCTTTATGCTATGAGGGGATATAAAAGTGTTAGATACTGCTAGATATGCCTTTATATTGATTAAAATGATTAATTAAGAGAATTCGTGCATGCCATTTGTGTGTTTCAAGCCATTCAAGGCATACTTTTCCCGTCGTTACGATAGCAAAGACACACTGACATGCCTTAAATCGTGCTGAACGGTGCACTGTTGAAGGCTTTTCCTAAGGAGCATGCATAATGAGTGTATATCACGCTCTGGCTCTGTTGACTGTTGTCAGGGTTTTAATCAGTCAGTGAAGCTCCTGTGTTTTCTGTTACCAAGATAAACAAGCAAAACTCCAGAAATGTGCTTGAATTTCCAGAATCATTGTTTCCAGAAACACCACGCCCATCAGTGTAGATATATTCAAAAGCGATGCAGGTGGAAGGAGTAAAAAAAAATAGACATGGCTGTTGGTGGTGTGTAAGATAGCAATGAGCATTGTGACGCGTCTTGCGCAGGGTGATAAGAATAGGTATTTTAATTTTAACTATACCAAGACTAGCAGAATAAAAACATTTCATACATTTATGTTAGTGGGTTTTACTTCCTAAAAACAGAGGCATCTGGAATAAAATAAATAATAAAATAAAAATAATTACTTCCTTAAAAAAGCTTTCAGTGGTCAGAAGGAACTACAGTTCTAAAGAACCTGAGTGTAAACAATCTGTTTTTAAATGTTTAAGCCTAGAGTTAAACATTTAAACAATTAAACAAACATCATTTTATATTATATCACATGTTTGGACACATTCTCACAATGTTTTTTTCTGTAGATTAATACTGTACAAATATAACATTCTTAAAAATAGCATTTTTATAAACACTTAAAATAGATCACTCTGTGTTTAATACATCTATATAATATGAGTTTTAAATTTGGACTGAATTACTGAAATAAAGTACCTTTCCACTGAATTCCTGAGAATTACTTCTGGCTGAAAAAAGGCATAGTGGGTAAAACACTGGAGGGCAGCATTGAGCTTTATTATCTTTTGGAGTTTTTGCAATCTGTATATTCATAGTGTCTACATTATATTATTTTTTTCTTCAACAGTGCAATAATAATGTGTGTATAGTGTTATGATAATGTGTGTTATGTGTGAAATTCTACATTTTCTATGTTTTTATTTGTATTTATTGTGTTTTTGCTATTCTAAAGGACAAGGCACGTGTGTTAATGTGATGTAACAATAAAATAAAATAATTTGATTTCATTTGAGACAATTATGAGCTTCTTCATGAGTTGAAAATAGGTGTTACTGTCAAACACAATTGTACACTAAATAGACAATTGACCATATTATATACTATATAGAGCTGAGTAATACAGTTCCAAAAAAAATACATTAAGAATAAATGAATAAATGATCAGTTTCTCTGATTTTACTAATTATAGGTATATTTTTATATAAAATACATATTTTTATTTTATTCTATAAACTACTAACAACATTTCTCCAAAGAATAAACCTCTGGAATATAATCAAGAGGAAGATGGATGATCACAAACCATCAAACCACCAAACTGAACTGCTTGAATTTTTGCACCAGGAGTAAAGCAGCATAAAGTTATCCAAAAGCAGTGTGTAAGACTGGTGGAGGAGAACATGCATGAATGCTTGAAGATGCATGAAAACTGAATTAAAACCAGGGTTATTCTACCAAATATTGATTATTTCTGAACTCTTAAAACTTTATGAATATGAACTTGTTTTCTTTGCATTATTTGAGGTCTGAAAGTTCTGCATCTTTTTTGTTATTTCAGTCATTTCTCATTTTCTGTAAATAAATGCTCTAAATGAGAATATTTTTATTTGGAATTTGGGAGAAATGTTGTCTGTAGTTTATAGAATAAAACAACAATGTTCATTTTACTCAAACATAAACCTATAAATAGCAAAATCAGAGAAACTGATCATTTTGAAGTGGTCTGTTAATGTTTTTTCATATTATGATTTTCATTTTTTTATTTTATTAATTAAATATCAATCTGAAACATCTCAAGAGCTTTGAAACCATCAAAAACTCATCAGGACCGGCCGAGGAAATGAAGAGCAAGAGTTCTCTCTGTTGCACAGTATAAGTTCATCAGAGTAACCAGCCTCAGAAACATCAGAAAAGTTTGGTTTGTTTAACACTGTTTTTAGGTTACTACATGATTCATTATGTGTTCCTTTTTTAATAGTCTGATAGATCACTTTACTATTAATTTACTATGTTGGAAAAATATAAAAATGTAAATTTATAAAAATGAGAAGGTCTCTCCACATGTTTGACTGGTTCTTATCTCTATATATAAAAATATCTAAATATCCAAAAGTCCACGTCTACGTAGATGTGACGTACAGTATTGTTCTTTATGCTCAAAATAAGTTGGACATGGGTTCTAAGGTCTGTGATGTGGAGCGAGGCGACTTTAAAACAGAGCTCCTGTCCCGAAGTCCACTTTTATATAGCATCTGACTGAACCTCGTCCTGAACTTCTCTCCCACAAAGGCGTAGAGCACGGGGTTAACGCAGCAGTGCAGGAGCCCCAGGCTCTGCGTGGCGAACATGGTCACGTCCACCACGTTGCGCTTATAGCAGGTGTTCTCCACCAGTTTGGCTCTCAGTAGAGTGTCGGCTATGGTGGCCAGGTGGAACGGCGTCCAGAAGAAGAGGAAGGCGGCCACCACCGCCACGATGAGCCTCATGGCCTTCTGGCGACGGAAGACTCGGGTACGCAGCAGCCTGGCTACGGTGACGCTGTAGCAGGTTAGCATGAAGGCTAGCGGCAGCAGGAAGCCGAGGACGTGCCGCATGATGCGAGTGGCAAGCCGCCATTCGTCCGCGCTGTCCGTCGCAAAGCGTTCGGCGCAGATCTGCGGATCTGAGACTTTCAGAGAGAACACTTCGTTATAGAGTGCAGGTAGAGACAGCAGGAGACCCAAAACCCAAACCGACCCACATACGACCCAACTGCACAGCCGCCGCTGAGCTCTCCGGGCCTCCATCGCTCGCACGATCACCATGTAGCGGTCCATGCTAATGCACGCCAAGAACAGTATGCTGGTGTAGAAGTTGGCTTCCTTCACCAGACTGACCAGCTTGCAAACCCAGTCACCGAACAGCCACCCACGCACCAACGACGTGGCGTAGAACGGCAGCACCAGAGCCAGCAGAGTGTCCGCGACCATCAGGTGGAACAGGTAAACCTCGGACGGGGTCAGGGACTGCCGGTTCCTCCCGATCACAAACCCAACCACCAGGTTTCCAGGAATAGCCAGCAGGAAGACGATGGTGTAGAACACACACACTGCGGCGTTAATGGCGTCGGATATGGCGACGGGTTGGCAGGCGACGGTGCTCTGGTCGATAACGAATGTGGTGTTGGGGATGTCCGTGTAGTTGAAGTAGAAATCGTCAAAGTCCTCCAGCTGGAGAGAAGCGTTAAAACCTGCAGAAAAAAATGAAATCGATCAATGATAAATAATAAAGGCATATTCTTAAATTACAAGTATAAATATGCACACAACATCACTTTAAAATTCATTTTATTATTAAACATAATGTCTTGTACATTGACCTAATTGCAAAAATACTAAGATATGTAACTAAAAACATATAAATATAATAAAAACTACTTTTCCGAACACTGAAAAAATGAGAATTTGTTACCTAAAGCTGCTTGAGATTGAACAAAACATTTAGTAAATACATTGTTCAAGATTTTTGGTGTGTGCTTATTTTAATTCTAGGAAAAAAACATAATTAATTATTTTATTGCTTGATTAATAGAATTGCATGTCATTTAAAAGGCATTACAAATACAGGCATGAAACACCAATAGAAATTCTACTAAATGACTTTGAAAATAAAATCTTTTTACATCAACTGCCATTGAAAGTTAATGGTTTTCCTTTTATGTAAAGTGGACTGATATTCTGCTATTATTCTATCAACTCTATTTAAGACCTGAACCCCACTGAAAACCCTTGGAATGTAATCTAGAGGAAGATGGATAATTAAAAGCAGTGTGTAAGATTGGTGGAGGAGAGCATGATGTCAAGACACATGAAAGCTGTCATTAGAAATCAGGGTAATTCCACCAAATATTACGAAATTTCTAAACTTTTAAATATTAGTATTGTTGTTTGTAAATGAATATGAACTTGTTTTCTGTGTATTATTTGAGGTCAGAAAGCACTGAAGCATCTTTTTCTTTATTATGACTATTTCTTATTTTCTGTAAATAAATGCTAAATAACAATATTTTTATTTTTATTTTTGTATAAACAGATAAATTGATGGTGTTCATGAAGGTGTTTATCAGGGGTAAATGAGATGGTCACATTTAATGTTTGTCTACAAATAAAGCAGAATCTTTAATACATCTGTTTTATGTTACTATATATATATATATATATATATATATATATTTCTTTTACCTTTTTCATGATTGAATTAAATCATAAAAAGTGTATCTTTAAAAAAATAACTTTTTACAAAAGAAGGAACATGTTTAAAGTTAATGTTTTACAAGTTATTCAATATGGAATTTTGGTACAATGTAAAAAGCAGATTCTTATGTCAAAATGTTTAACTATTGGGTCATTCAACATGAATATGATTAAATGATTAAATGATTCAGACAGTAACTAAGAAATATTATGTATGTAATGGACAGCAATTAAAATCTGCTGTTAAATTACAATTGCATAATTAACTAACTAATTAAGTAATTAATTAATTAGGTAAATAATTATATTCTCACCGCTCATTGTTGCGTCTCTTCCTGGCCCCTCACCCGGAGTGAATCTCAGTGATGATGAGCAGATATGCAGACAAACAGAAAGTCATGGATAGTGATGCTACATCCTCTTAACTTCAAATCACCCCAAGTCCATATCAGTCCCATCACCTGCTCTCAGATCAGAGCACTAATCAGTAATCAGAGTTAAACACAGTGTTATATCCAGCCCTGTGGATCTCAGGCTCAGGGCGGTGCTGGGGGGGTCCTCTGGTGATGGAGGAGGAGGATGTTGCGTTTATGAGGCAGGAAGAAAAAGCAGAAGATGGAGGCCCAGCTGATCAGAAGCTCTGGGGAAGTTTTAAACACTCACTCGGTCACAAGACACTCGTGTCCAACCTGGGGTGACCGGTATGACCATAACACTGAAAGCAAAACCAGCAGTGTCACACACTGAGCATGTGATCCATGATGTAAACATACACGTTCAGGTTCTCAAAACAAACTGACCTCCTTCACATCAACATATGTTTTGGTAATTTGGTTCATAAATCTAACTGTATTACTGTCTAACTGCATTATTACGGTTTAATAAACATATTATTACTGTAGAACCTGTATACAGCATGTTATTGATGGTCAACATTCAGTAAAGGGTAAGCTGGCTTTCTTTTTCAAATTGGAAGAAAGTACCAAAGTATTATGTGAAGCTTGGTGGAGGTACTGTTATTGCCATTATCCAGAGACTTGATAAAAGAGATGTGGGCCTATTCCTATATTAATGCTTGTCAACCGGGGTGTTGGTACATGTGGCACAGGCTGAATTCCATATTATACTCAGCAACCACACTGTATTTTAACAGTCTAAACAAGAAACAAATTGGAAGAAAGTACCAAAATGAAGTAAAGACAAAAAATGTAAAGAAAAAAGAGATCTGCTCATGATCCAAAAGGTTATATGTGAAGCATGGTGGAGGTAGTGTTATTGCCATTTTCCAGAAACTTGATAAAAGAGGTATTGGCCTATTCCTATATTATACTTGTCAACCAGGGGTTTGCACATGTGGCACAAGCTGATTCACATAAAATACTCTAAAACTAGGGTGTTGCTACATGTAGCACAGGCTGATTCCTATATTATACTCAGCAACCGGGCTGTTAGTACATGTGGCAAGGCTGATACCCATATTATACTCAGCAACCACACTGTATTTTAACAGTTTTAAACAAGAATCAAATTGGAAGAAAGAATCAACATGAAGGAAAGACAAAACATGTAAAGAAAAAAGAGATCTACTAATGATTCAAAAGGTTATATGTGAAGCATGGTGGATGTAGTGTTATTGCCATTATCCAGAGACTTGATACAAGAGTTGTGGGCCTATTCCTATATTATACTTGTCATCCAGGGTGTTGGTACATATGGCACATGCTGATTCCTATATAATACTCAGCAACCAGGGTATTGGTGCATGTGGCACAGGCTGAATTCCATATTGTACTCAGCAACCGGGGTGTTGGTACATGTAGCACAAGCTGATTCCCATAAAATACTCTGAAACCGGGGTATTGGTACATGTAGCACAGGTTGATACCCATATTATACTCAGCACCCGGGGTATTGGTACATGTA
Organism: Astyanax mexicanus; assembly: GCF_023375975.1. Classification (NCBI taxonomy): domain Eukaryota; kingdom Metazoa; phylum Chordata; class Actinopteri; order Characiformes; family Acestrorhamphidae; genus Astyanax; species Astyanax mexicanus. Next base: position 49,768,698 of record NC_064418.1, on the reverse strand, counting down.
GCACAGGTTGATACCCATATTATACTCAGCACCCGGGGTATTGGTACATGTAGCACAGGCTGATACCCATATTATACTCAGCACCCGGGGTATTGGTACATGTAGCACAGGTTGATACCCATATTATACTCAGCACCCGGGGTATTGGTACATGTAGCACAGGCTGATACCCATATTATACTCAGCACCCGGGGTATTGGTACATGTAGCACAGGCTGATACCCATATTATACTCAGCACCCGGGGTATTGGTACATGTAGCACAGGCTGATACCCATATTATACTCAGCACCCGGGGTATTGGTACATGTAGCACAGGTTGATACCCATATTATACTCAGCACCCGGGGTATTGGTACATGTAGCACAGGTTGATACCCATTTTATACTCAGCACCCGGGGTATTGGTACATGTAGCACAGGTTGATACCCATATTATACTCAGCACCCGGGGTATTGGTACATGTAGCACAGGTTGATACCCATATTATACTCAGCACCCGGGGTATTGGTACATGTAGCACAGGTTGATACCCATATTATACTCAGCACCCGGGGTATTGGTACATGAAGCACAGGTTGATTCCCATTTTATACTCTACAACTGGGCTGTTGGTACATGTGGGCTGAATTCCATATTATAGTCAGCAACTGGTGACTATACTGTACATGTGGTACAGTTACAGTTAACAGTATCTGAGCGTGTGAATCTGTTCAGTACATTAGGAGTGATGTTAGATCATGAGGTTAAAGAATGAAGTAAACCCGGGGCGCATGAGAACAGAAAAACACAGCAGAGGCACAGAGTTTGGAAAACACCACTTATCACAATATTTTGAGTAAACAAGAAAATTGGGCATCACATGTCTTCTGATGCTTCCTAAATTCCCTGAGAACTTCACACATTTAGCTCACACTACATCAAACACACACATTCTGAACCTTCAGCTCATTTTCAGCTTATTATGATGACTTAACAAGATCTGATACAGAAACAACTGCTGTCAGCTGTACAAAAACACACCTGATACACCTGCAGTATTTACCTGATCAGCAGGTGGCGCCCACTGCCTGGCAGTGATCCTCCTATACAGACTTTAAACCCAGTTTATACACAAATAACACAGCTTTCCGAAATTCCATACAAACATATATCTTGTGTTTCCACTCACTGGCCACTTTATTAGAAACACCTATAATATCATGTGCTTCTGCTTACTGGCCACTTTATTAGAAACACCTATAACACCTTGTGTTTCCGCTCACTGGCCACTTTATTAGAAACACCTTTAATACCTTGTGCTTCACTCACTGGCCATTTTATTAGAAACACCTATAATACCTTGTGTTTCCACTAACTGGCCACTTTATTAGAAACACCAATAATACCTTGTGTTTCCGCTCACTGGCCATTTTATTAGAAACACCTATAATACCTTGTGTTTCCACTAACTGGCCACTTTATTAGAAACACCTATAATATCATGTGCTTCTGCTTACTGGCCACTTTATTAGAAACACCTATAACACCTTGTGTTTCCGCTCACTGGCCACTTTATTAGAAACACCTTTAATACCTTGTGCTTCACTCACTGGCCATTTTATTAGAAACACCTATAATACCTTGTGTTTCCACTAACTGGCCACTTTATTAGAAACACCAATAATACCTTGTGTTTCCGCTCACTGGCCATTTTATTAGAAACACCTTTAATACCTTGTGTTTCCGCTCACTGGCCACTTTATTAGAAACACCTATAATACCTTGTGTTTCCGCTCACTGGCCACTTTATTAGAAACACCTATAATACCTTGTGTTTCCGCTCACTGGCCTCTTCAGGAGATTAATGTGGAGGAATAAAACTTTTTTACTGTTTACCACGTTATTCCATGTGCATTCCTTAATCGTTTTTATGTCTTTAATATTAATCTACAATGTAAAAAATAAATAAAATACATTAAATAAAGAAAACACTGAATGAAAAGCTCTGAAACAGTGTAAACACTTTCACTCTGAAGAACTGAAGTGAAGAAGGACCCCCAGCTCTGCCGGGACAGGTGGGTACGTGCCTGTTCTTCGAGAGAATGAAACAGAGGAATGCTGTTGAAATCAATAGCAAACAAAAGACCACTGTGAAATCACTGCATTACACAACAGCACTGACATGCACAGTGACTTACACCACCTACATTAACCCTTACAGCGCCAAACACTCCGCAGAAACAATCCAAAAACATTAAAAAATAGTAATCTATCTATCTAATCTATAAAGTGATCTATCAGACTATGAAGAAACACATAAGCAATCATGTAGTAACTTAAAAACAGTGTTAAACAAACCAAAATACTCATTTAGATGCTCTTATCTGGAGAGCTGTTTGTTAACTTGCAATTTCTGAGACTGGAAACTCTGATAAAATAATCCTATACAACAGAGAAAATTCTCGCTCTTCCTTTCCAGGGGTTGTCCTGATAAGTGCCAGTTTCATCATCATAAAATTTTGAATAGTCTTTTTGCGGTAACTAAACTTGAGAATACTTTCAAAGTTCTTGAAATGTTTCAGATTTAATGACCTTCATTAGTTGAGTAGTTTTTGCAATAATATGAATTAGAACATTAATCAATATAATAACTCAATAATATCCTCACAGTAATGCTCCTGCAAAATCGAATAGAAAGACTTTTCTGGACATTAGAGACAGTAACTCCAACAAATGCTTAATAAACTTTTTTAATACCCTTAATTTCAGAAGAAACATTAATGTTTCAATGTAGTGTACATGTCTTACGCATTACTGCAGTGCTTGTAAACATACCCATTGAATTATTGCCAGAATGTTTTATTATAATTATGTGTACATAAGTGTGAGGCCTTTTTTTAAGCTGTGTTTCCCTCGTATGCAGGTGCTGAAAGAATGATGAGCTGTGATTGTCAGAAGGCTGTGATTTCTGCAGATGGAAACGTGCTGATGTGATGTGTAAAGAATGTGGCCTTTGTTTGGATAGAGAGATCTTCATACACTTCCACTCTCAGAGACAGTGTTTTTATTAGCGTGAGTGTGCCTAACGAAGGTGGTAAATCACTGTTTTTCTTCTGCACTTTGTATAATTATGGTGAGCACAGAATAAACAAAACATTCAATCTTAAAAAGGATGATTTACAAAAGCAGAAGAAACCACTTCAGGTGATACAAACAGAAGGAGTGAAAATAGACTGTTAATGGGGTGTAAGATAGCAATGTGCTTTGCAATGCACCTTGCACAGGGTGTTAGATAGTTTACCTTTACTCTGCTTCTGTTAGCAGCAGTGATTCTTCCCACGCTGTTAACCAAACCAAGCGTAAAGCTGCACCACCCAGAAGCCCACGGCTACACTCAGCAACACTGAGGGTGGGGTTATGATGAGTATCTGCAGCAGGCATCATCTCACTGAGCTAATCATATGCACCCACGAATTAAAGGTCTATCTGCAGGCTTCCATGAAATAAAATAAAAAATATAATTGTATTATGATTTTAATTTAAGTGTTTAATTTATTTAAGACTGGTAGTATATGGTGATGACCAATGCATGAAAGATGCAATTCCACATGGTTGAGGTATGCTGTCTTCTTGTGAGAGGGTATTGTGCACGCATTAGACTTGTTAAACCAGTTTAACAATTATATTTTTGTATCTTTAAAATCTATCTTTATATTTATTTTTACCAAAAAAATCTTTACCTAAAAAACAGACAGACAGACAGGCAGATAGATAGATAGATAGATAGATAGATAGATAGATAGATAGATAGATAGATAGATAGATAGATAGATAGATAAAAAACATAAAATGAACTTCTGACTTTTTACTGCTTCACTGACTTTTGACTGTATACACTTTGATATATACTGATACCCATCAACAGAACAGCACCTGAGCTAGGGGTCCTTACCCAGCTGCTGTGCTGGCTGGTTATTATGGTGAGTTTAGCGCAGGCAGCTGGACGGGCAGGCCGGGGCTGTGATTGCGGAAGCGGTGAGAGAGTGCGGGGCTGTTCCAGCTGCAGGAGATCAGCGCTGATATTAATATCACCATATTCACCATTTTACACATTAATATACATTAATACTGATTAATACAGCTCCTCAACTCCCTCATCATGATCCTGCTGGAGATTAACAACCGCATCGTCGAGGAGACGCTCAGCCTGAAGCTGGAAAGCGCAGCCGGCGGGTGAGTCCCATATCCATACCACCTTAAAAAAACAAACCTTAAAACACCCTATTGCACACTCATATACTGACATATTACCTGTTTATCACAGTTATAACGCGCTATACTCGCTTATTTTAATGCAAATAACCCGATACTGTCTGTAGCTGCTCTTGTAGCGTACTAAGCTTTAGGTTTACATGCTTATCTACTGTAGTTAGCTTAGCTATGTTAGCTAAGCTAAACAAGCTAGCTGTCTATTTTCCTTTTTAAAACACCAGATTCAGCTCCAAAATGATTTATTTCATGATTAAAAACTAAAGTAAAATGCATAAATATCATCCAAAGCTAAGACTGAAGACATTTTATATCAAACTAAGCCGAATTTGGCTCTATCGTTTTCCGAATTCCTCAGTCCACCTTAAATAGCGCATCCGCTGCACACTCGAGCACAGAGGCGCCTGAAGGCAACTGCGGTAGTATTTAAGGTGGAGCGGAGAATTCCAGCTGAGCATCAACACTGTGGGGTGTGGCTGTGTGTCTGTCTGTACATGTGTGTGTCTGTCTATCTGCTGTCTCTCTGTCTGTCTGTCTGTCTGAACACAAAACATTATGTTAATATAATATATTAATCCGTAGTTTTAACATCTGTATGCTTTTAAGCACCCAAAACATCGATGTATAAAAATATATATTTTTGGAAACTTAAAAATGTTCCCTCTATTAATAATAATAAAAGTTGTCAATGTGTTAATTCTGTAATTAAAAGTTAAAATTAATTTATTAAATATTTATATCAGTTTATATCTGTTATATTTATCTGTTTGTTTAATTTCTTAAATAATTTCGTTATTAAATCTTTTGGACGTTTGTATAAATTTGCTGAATTGTTCCATGAGTTTGTCAAATAGTCAGTTCAATTTCAGTCTGTTCTGTTTTTAAGTAGTTCCATTAAAAAAATAAGTACTTCCGTCAATTTTTTTTGTCAGTTTGTTAAATAGTTCTGTCACAGTTTAAACAATTGCTCCGTTACTTTATTCAATTGCTCTGCAACAGTTTTTTCAATTGCTCCCCCATATATTGTTAAATTGTTATGCAACACTTTGTTTAATTGCTCCACAACAGTTCGTTTAATTGCTCTGTAACAGTTCGTTTAGCTACTCCATCACAGTTTGTTTAATTGTTTTGCAGCAGTTTGTTCAATTGCTTTGTCACAGTTTGTTCAATTGCTTTGTTACAGTTTGAGCAATTGCTCCATCTCAGATTGTTCAATTGCTCTGTCAATGTAAAATATAGTTCCCTCAGTGTAGAGGGGGGTTTCTTTAGTTAGTCCTGGGGATTGAGGAAATGTGAATGTATTTTACATATAAACTTTATGGGATCTTCAGGATTGGCAATACAGATTTATAAAATTAAAATCATTGCAGGAAGCTGAATTTAATTTTATTCTCTCTGGCTGTGTAAATCTGTATTTAGTCTATAATATATTGATGCATGGTGAGGCAGGTGTTGTGTACCTGGCTCCAGGTGAGAGTGCTGGGTGAATACCTGCTCCACACAGCTGTTCTCTCCTTATAAGGCCGGGCTTCACAGCTCTGCTCGACCTGATCCCGCCCCAAACATGCAGCAGCTCTCTGACTTCCGTCTTCCACCACAAATACAGAGTAAACCTCAACCCACACCTCTGAACCACGCTGCTGATTCACCACCACACTCAGTACTGGGGTGGAGAGTGTGGCCTGCAGACCTGCTGATACAGCTTTATGCTTCATTTAGCATTTTATAACTATAATTAGTGGATTATATTAGTATTAAATCAATTGAACACTAATTAACAATGAATAGCCTTTCTAAAAAAAAGAATATTAGCAAAGCAGAAGTTAATGGGGTTTGATTTGAAAGGGGAATTAAATTTTTTTGTACATTTCTGTATAAGATGTGGTTGAGATGGTTGAGATATAAGCAGTCATGCAAAGTGAGGGTTTGGTATGAAATTGTTCTCTGTAGGAAATTTCCTAGAGGAATCATGAAATATATACATTTTATTTCCTATTTTTCCTCATAATACGGTGTGTGCATTTTTCTCTCAGCATTTGTCACTGACTGACATTTCATAACTTGGAGCATTACATAAATTGGCAAATTCATATTTAACTAAAAACATCTGCTGTGGGTCTTCTTGGCATTTATTCTAAGGGTTTTTATACTTTTTACATTGATATCACATCTTTTGTAAATATTTAATTATACATTTTCATGGGACAACTCTAAATATATATGACATTGTCTTCCTCCACCATTCGTTTGCTTGAGGATGCCCCACAGGTGCTCAATTGGGTAAATACTTGCCAAGTTCATTACCTTTACCCTTAGCTTCTGCAAGCTAGTTGTCGTTTGGGGTCGTAATGTTGGAAAACTGCTCTCTGAGCCCGACCCGATGCCAGACCTGAACTTGCATATATAGCAAAGTTACAAATAAAACTGTCGCACATGACATGTAGCTGTTCTTAATAAACATTGTTCTTAAATAACAGGCCTATGCTTCTTCAGTGTTACAATGTTAATTGACATCGTTTTGAACGGATTTTGCTTGTTTAAACATCCCACAATTGTTTTTAAAAGCTCAGTTTTAACGCTTTACTTACAAAAAAACAAGCTCGAGCTTATAATGACCGGGTCGGGTTCGGGCCGGGACAGGCTAGATTTTTTTGGGCCCTATCTAAGCTCTACTCTCAGAGTTTTCAGACCGTTTATTAATAAAATCATTAATGAACGTTTTAATATTCTATGAGAGAATTTTGCAAGCTTTTCAGATGTCTAAATCCATTTTCTCCTCATTAAATCTCATCTCTCTATCTCTCGTTTTCAGAAACAAGCCTGAAGCAGTTGAAGTTACGTTTGCTGGTAAGTTGTGTGTGCCGTTTGTCTTTTTTCCCACCATGTTTTGTTAATTGATTATTAGGGGTGGGACAAAATATCTATCACTTTATATGTTATTAATACTTTATTGTTACATGACTCACTACTCCTTTTTTACACCATGTGGTGGCTTTAATTAAATGAATAGGGTATTCTTGTGATGGGAAATGATATTATCACAATAGTTTGATTCTGTGATACTCAATATATCACAATACAATTCTCTGATACTTCTCAGCATCTGTGTTACAGCATCAGAGAATAAAATACTCCTAAAAAATAAAATACCAGGAATTATGGGTTTATTAGGATTTATTAATATATAAATGTCAGTTTCACAGAATTAAACAAATAAGCTGTTTTGTGTATTGTGTTGTAGATTTCGATGGTGTGCTGTACCACATCTCCAATCCCAATGGTGACAAGACGAAGGTGATGATCAGCATATCCCTCAAGTTCTACAAGGAGCTGCAGGAGCACGGAGCTGATGAGGTATGCTGACCTGTGTCTGTCTGCTTATAACATGATAATAGAGTAGCATAATATCATAGTTACACATTACTGTTAAAACACAATGAGCTTTTAATTATGCTGATTATTTATGTTATTTAAATGGTGGAATTGGAATATGAAAATGTTTTAATATCCTAAAAAAATAAATGAAGTTAAATGAATCAAGGTGGACACAATGGTTTATTCTATTCAGACTTCTTTTAATTGAGTAGACATAATCTGCAACATTGCAAAGTGGTCAGACTCTTCATAAACAGGTCTGGTAAATCAGGAGATGTGTTTTGGACCTGTGGTTCTATTTCTCTTTCTTAGTGATCCCTTTGGCAGCATTTAGCCGCTGCTCCTGACTCCCAGTCACAGACTGGGTCAGATATTTAACATGTTGAATATTTGCTGGTCGTCTGAGACTGTTCGGAGATTAGTTGGCAACGGATCGGCGAGGGTCTTTCACTAGCAGAGCAGAGTTTGGCTTGTACAGTACTGTGGTTTTTAACTGGAAATGACTAAATTAGGGTGAAAGAAGGAAAGCAGACAAACAGAAACTCATGTCAGGAACTGCAGGGTGGTGAAGGATTGCAGCACAGGGTTTCTGGTTCAGTCTGCGGTCAGAAGGAAGGTCAGTGCTGGTTTAAACAGCAGCAGAGCTTCTGAATATATCTACACTGATGGGCGTGGTGTTCTGGAAATGAGGTGTGTTCAGGTACATTTCTGGAGTTTTGCTTGTTTATCTTGGTAACAGAAAACACAGGAGCTCCACTGACTGAATACAACCTAGACAGATGCCAACAGTCAGACGTTCATCGCTATCTCGGTAACACAGGCGCCGTGCCGAGCCGAGCGTACACCCCCACTTATTACACACACATGAACACACAGCAGCACAAACCCAACTTTTACATCAACAATAAACAGAATAGTAAATAAAATAACATTGCTGTTCCCGTAAATGAGCTGCTGGATCTCCTTCACAGCGTCAACCAGCAGCTCAGTTTCCTCTGCTGAGAAGAGTTTGTTGAACACGTCCAGGTAGCTGCACCGTTACAATAGCAATCCACCAAAGTCATCATTCTCTTTAAGCGTTTCAAATCACGTAAGGTGTACTTTTCCCGTCGTTACGATAGCAAAGATACACGCTGGCATGCCCTAAATAAAGCTGCTTGATTGTTGCCTAAAGATTGCTAAAATAGGCCTGTAGTATATGTGTTATTATTATATTAGTCTCAGCTGTAGTTACATAACTGGTGTGGTTTACGCTGCAGCCAATCAGATTTGTGCTCGACTCGGGCAGGTGATCTAGCTTGGCAACACTGGAGTAAATATTATTGATGTTATTGATGCAGTCACATTTTTTACACACTGCGTTTCCTGTCCGGCGGTGTCGTATGATCAGTGTGATCGGTCTAAGCGTAGGCTGTCGATGCTTTCTGTTTTTTTTATTTATAAAAGAGGAACTCGCCTCTGACTCGCCTCTGACACAGGAAGTCATGTAACTTTAGCATGAGCGCTCTGAGAGATAAATGTCACTTATGGGTTTATTAGTGACACAAAACTCCTAAAATAGATGGGCCTTAAATACACACTGTATGTACAAAGGTTTCTAGACAGCAGGCCAGTTACGATAGCTTCAGATATTTAACCAGTGTATAGTTTTATAACTAATTCAATATACTCTACCAGTCAAAAGTTTGGACACACCTCTTTTTATTCATTGTTTTTCTTTATTTCTTTATTTATGTATCCCTGCTTAAATATTTAAATAAAAATGATATAATAATATTCATGCTGTGTTTGGTTTCAGCTGCTGAAGAGGGTGTACGGAAACTTGCTAGTTCCAGCAGAAGATGGTAAGCTGATCCTCTTTTTCTCTATTTTTGCTTCAGTTTCTCACCTCACATTTTCACTCACCCAAAGCAGGCAGAGGTCATACTACTTTATTTCTTCCATATAAGCTTTTTTTTTGACAGCCGACCTAAACCTACTGTATATACATCTATACACGAGTAGGACAGTCTGGAAAGACGTATATGAAATGAGGGAATTGCTGGAAAGCTGTTGTGGTTAACTGCAGAGATTCATTTGGGTTTTTCAGCTAATGATTCTCATGTTTTTAAAGTTTATAATGCCATATTTTTGGTAATTATTAGATGAGATATGTTCACATTCATCTCCAATGAACGTCGCCTCGCTTTGCCAAACATTCACACAAAGCAATCCAGACTGTTCTCATACAGAGTTCCCCAATGGTGGAACAAACTACCTTCCACTACCAGATCAGGAGAATCTCTCACTATCTTTAATAAACTCCTGAAGACAGAGCTCTTCAAAGAGCACTTACTCTCCTAACACCTCTAACTAACTACCTTCTACTACCAGATCAGGAGAATCTCTCACTATCTTTAATAAACTCCTGAAGACTGAGCTCTTCAAAGAGCTCTTACTCTCCTAACACCTCTAACTAACTACCTTCTACTACCAGATCAGGAGAATCTCTCACTATCTTTAATAAACTCCTGAAGACAGAGCTCTTCAAAGAGCACTTACTCTCCTAACACCTCTAACACACTAACTACTTCTAACCTCATTTCCTTCTTCCCCTCCTTCACTCCTCTATCCCTTTATTTCCCTTCGACCTCCTTTAAGCCCTATCTAAAAATGGTTTATCTTAATTCCTATTACTTTGTACTTGACTATTGTAAGTCGCTTTGGACAAAAGCGTCTGCCAAATGTAATGTAATGTAATGTAAAAGATATGTTCCTAACCTTTAAAAAACACTTTTATTGTGGTGTTTTCTGCCTTTGCAGCTCCTCTCAGGTTCAACTGTGCTATAGGCGAGGATATGTAGATCAGTCAATCAATAATACCACCCCCCTCTGCTCACTTAGAACCGCCTGCATCTTAATGCTATCAGAGGCACACTGCTTAGCCCAATCATCTCTCCCGTTTGCCCCGCCCCTAAACCCATACATCACCCAGTGCCCCTCCCAAACTTTCCTTCCCCCCTCCTTTTTTTTTTTTTTTTACCCCTTTTTAAAATTCAAGCTGAGGGTGGAGTCAGCAATAATCGAGGGGATGGGACAAAGGATCAGTTTTGTGATACATCGTATGGTTTTATTTTGCAATACATTAACAGAATGTGTTTTTATAAAAAAAAAAATATATATATATTTTTTATTAAAACATGTTTGCTCTAAACTCCTCCCTAAGACTCGCCCCAAAGTTAATCTTGTTTACTCCACATGGTGGCGCTATAATCTAATAAATAGGCTTATTAAACCTGCGGTGAAGAATGTTGGTCGTTAAACTGTTTGAAATAGAAACACCAATAAATCCATAATTGCTGGTATTTGATTATTTAGGAGTATTTTATCTCAGTAAAACAGATGCTGTGAAGTATCGTAGTGAACTGCCTTGTGATATTTTGAGAATCACTGTATAATTATGGGCAACATATATATTCTTTAGGGATGAATGATGATATTAGAATTATATAGTATGGCCAATATTTCAAACCAATACTTGCTGATGTATTTATTGTATGCTGGAAAACAACCAAATGGGCCGACACTAAATGTGCTACTTTAAAGTCCATTGATTTTAAGATCGTTTTAATGTATGTTGATTGGTTAACAGTGTTATACCAGGGTTTGTAGTCTCTCTCTATGAGTTATAAATGTTCTGATTACTGAAGCAGAGCTGAGCTGAATGTGTGTGTGTGTGTGTGTGGGTGTGTTGTAGGCTATAACGTCTCGCTGCTGTTCGATCTGGACAATCTGCCGGCTAATAAAGAGGAAGCGGTGCACCAGGCCGGCATGCTGAAGAGGAACTGCTTCGCCTCTGTATTTGAGAAATACTTCAAGTTTCAGGAGGAAGGCCGCGAGGGCGAGCAGCGGGCCGTCGTCCATTACAGAGACGACGAGTCCATGTAAGTAGTGGTAGTAGTAGTAATAATTATAATAATTTACCAATTTATTAAGCACTTTTAAAGTATCACGTAGTGTTGTACAAGGAAACACAGTTAGAAATTAAAGTTTTAAATAGAAAACTTAATTGCTTACATGTAAACTTTTCCCATTATCTGATTATCCAAATATCTATAAATGTTCTGCAGTAATCAGATTATGGGTTCTATCTTACAGCCATGCTCATTGCTATCTTGCACCCCGCCAGCAGTCTATTTTCATGCCTTCCCTCTGCATCATTTTAAATAGCAATGGTGCTTCTGACTATATATCTACACACCTGCTAGTTACACACACATGAACATACATCAGTGTACAAACACAACTTTACATCAACAGTGAACAGAATGAACGAGTGTCAGTTTCCTCTGCTGAGAGGCGTCCAGGTAGCTGCACCGTTAAAATAGCAATTCGCCCAAGTCAGAGCTCACCTGGCTCTTAAAGGGAATGATGAGCAAGTGACACTATGATTGCTTTATTATTTCACGTTACGACCAAAATTAACCACACCCATGATTAAGAGAAATAGTACATACATTTTACGCATTTCGAGGCACACAAGGTGTACTTTTCCTGTCGTTATGATAGCAAAAACACACTAACATGCTTTAATCAAGCTGCACAGTGCTAATAGCATGTATCCATTTACATAAAACAGCATCGTACTTGTTCGCGAACCTAATTATGAGTCGCTCGCCGCGCTTCTAACAACAAACGTAGGTTTTAAAACCAGGAACGTCCATTCGCAGCGGGTTTCGAAGAATACTAGGTTCTGTAGCGCAAACCGTGTTCACCGCTGCTGTGCAGCGCCCTCTGTTGGTGACATATTATAGTTATTATAAGCCAGAACAGAACTGTTTCAAGATTGGGCCCTAGGTAGTTCAGATAAGCACTCTTACTGGTTCTAATTAATCATTTTTTGATTGTTCATGAAATTTGAAGAATATATTTTTCTGTGTGTGCGTTTTCAGGTACCTGGAGGCGAAGAAGGACCGTGTGACGGTGGTGTTCAGCACGGTCTTTAAGGACGATGATGATGTTGTCATTGGAAAAGTGTTCATGCAGGTTCGTCTCTGTGGAGATTATCAGCACAAAAAACACACACAAACACACTCTCACTCACCGTCAGTCACTGTCACACAGGTTTGAGAGGTTCGTAAGTTTCAGTTCCAGTTCAGCAGAGCTCCAGAGAATTTCTCCTTCATGCTGCTGCTTGTTGCTTCTGGCAGACGGACACTTCCTGCACACCTTCAGAAATGACTTAAAAACCAGCAGCCATGAGTTAAAACCAGCATTTCCCCCCTTCTTAATCCATGAACACTGAGTCACTGTTTTCACCTCAGCAGCCACGAAAGTGTGTTTTTATGTATTTTTTTAATCTAATGTACTTTTTTTCCCTACATAGTAAATTAATAAGGAAGTGATCTAGAAATCATGTAGTAACTTAAAAGTGTTAAAAACAAACCAAAATACTCTGTAAAGTATTTAAATACTCTTATCTGGGGAGCTGTTTGTTAACTTGTGGTTTCTGAGGCTGGGAACTCCTGATTAGCTATTGCTCTTCCTTTCCTGGAGTGGTCCTGATGAGTGCCAGTTTTATCATCATATCATTTTTGATGGTTTTTGCAGATTTTGAAATTCTTCTTTTCGGTTTGACTGACCTTCATTTCTTCTTAAAGTATTTTTTTCTTTGCTTAGTTGAGTAGTTCTTGCTTCTCATAATATGGATAAGATTAGAGTGTATTATGTATACCAACTCTACCTCTTCACAATTATACATTTTTTGGCTGCAAAATACCCTTTGGCAAACAGTTGGGAAAAGTAAACCTGCTGATTTAGTGAAAACGTATTGAAAAGCTGGGTGAACCCAATCGTTTGATGTCACATATTTTGATTAATCTGGTTTGGCATGTCCTGTTATGATTACTGAAGTTCTTTCAGCTGAATGAAGGAATGTGTTAATGATGACAGAGCATGACAGACTGGGAGTGTGACTCTTAAAGATTGTACACCTTTTGAGCTGAATAATTAGATAATTACCTTGCGTTGTATTCCTGAGCTTTTTTGACCTTCACTTTAATTATACCTTGTCTCTCTCTCTCTCTCTCTTTCTCTCTTACTCTCTCTCTCTCTCTCTCTCTCTCTCTCTCTCTCTCTCTCTCTGCAGGAGTTTAAGGAGGGTAGGCGTGCCAGTCATACGGCTCCTCAGGTTCTGTTCAGTCACAGAGAGCCTCCTCTGGAGCTGAAGGACACGGACGCTGCCGTCGGAGACAACATCGGATACATCACCTTCGGTACCTGCTCTCGCCATAAATACACTGTTCTCATATGAAGTCATATGTAATGGTTTGAAAAGGTGTCATCTGATCACCCCCTTATAATACATACTGCTACAAAACCTTGTGACATTAAAACTAATCGTACAAAGAAACGTCAAAAAAATCACTTTAAACAGCTTTATTTCAACACAGATATGAATCATGCTTGTAATGATGAGTGAATATGCCCTCACTTATCACACAACATTGCTAAAACTAATACAGGCTGTGTACAGTACACACCTTCTGCAGTTATGGCGTTTAAAAAAGCTTTATGCAGTGTATTTACCTTTTTAAATGTGAGATTTAAGATCCTACTGTTGCTCCACTGACTGTAATAAACAGAATAGCTGCTCTGTCACTGCGGTTCTGGGAAACTCTGGGTAAATTGAACGGGAGATCACTCACCAAAACTGTGAAATGATGCAGAATCAAGTCATATTAGTGTAAAATCTTTTTATAATATTACTCTACTGCTTCAGTTTATATGCTGCTTCTGGAGATAATGTGATCTAAATATTACAACCTTCCTAAAGGGACAGAGCCAGAAGGTAACATAGACATGGAGGCACCCATTTCACCATCCACCAACTTACACTGATTGCGTGCCAGTGTTTCAGGGAGCCTCCATGTCTGTTATCTTTTGGCTCTCTCCCTTTAGTTAGGCTGTTTTATTCAAAAGGGTTGTAATGGACAATAGCACCATCTATAGCAGCATCTATTAACTGTTTACCACAGTTATTTAACATTAATTACCAAAAGCTAAACTAAACAAGAAAGTTGTCAGTCTACATTTTAATATTCTGTGTCTGGGACCCGGACATCTTCAGGAAGGTTATTCCAGGCCTGGGGAGCTTTATAAGTAAAAGCACTCCTCCTGTGTAAAAATCCTCTGAATTAGAGCTTAAATTTGGTCCAAAAAATCCAGCCCAACCCAAGCCTGCCCCAACCCGCCCCATAACCTGTCATTATGAGCCTGAACCCGATTTAAACCCAACATTTTTTTTAGTAAGTAGAGTGTTAAAACTGCGCTTTTTAAAACAATTTCAGGCTGTTTGAATGAGCAAAATCTGTTCAGAATGACGTTAATTAAGATTACAATACTGAAAAAGCACAGACCTATTAAAAACGTTTATTAAGAAAAGATCTTTAAAAGATTAAAACACAAACAATGCGAACAATGACCCAAAGCTTAAACATCGGTAAATTAGGCTAAAAGAATGATGTCTGAATTAGGGGTGGGCAATATTATATCGTATACAGTATATCGTGACACAGAAATATCATGATATTAAAAATCCATATTGTGATAATAGGGCTGTTCTGTCTTAAAAGTAGTCTATTATTTACTGTGAAGCTTTAGGTGTATTTATTGTATAATTGTTTTAGTTTATATCAGTTTATATGCATGCACTAAATATTTTGCAATATTATTTGCTGCATTATATTATTTTATGAAATACCCTGAAATATCGTGATATTATTTTAGAGCCATATCGCCCACCCCTAGTCTGAATGACTTTCCTCTAATCTAATCTAATTTAACATAGTTAAGAAAAATACAATTTTTAAATATTTTAATATTTAGCATATAAAAAATAAGGCTAAGCACTGCACAATCATTAAACCGAAATAGAACAAGAATGACATTTTCGTCTACTTTTAAATACTTTCTGAACAAACAATTATTTGTATTTTAAGCATAATTTTCTTAAGCCCGACTCAACCCGACCCGAGGAAAGTGGTGGGAAATCCCAGTTTGGTTGGGCATGGGGCAGTGAATCTAAACGCTACTCTTAAAATTACATATTCTACCTACCAGTACATTCCTGGCAGAGAGACCACCTCCTCCCACAGGAAGTTTATCTATCCCTCATCTTTTATCTGCAGACCAGACTGTTATTGTTTAAAACAAAAGCTTATCACTGACCAATCAGAAGGGAGCACACCATCAGCAGGTATCTCATGACCTCTTGACACAGCCTGGCCCATTTAACCACACCCCTCAGTCCTAATTTATATGCAAACTAGTGAAAACGCCCCCTGTTTCATGTGCTGCTCTGTATAGACACACCCGTGTGTGTTCAGATCCTGAATATCTCTGAAGATCTCTGATCATCCAGCTCCTCCTCCTGCTGTATAAACACTGTAGAGACAGTGGCCACGCCCTCCAACCGCCAATACACATCTGCTGCTCTTTATCACCTGGCCGGTGTTGATTTAGTGGGCTCTGTGCGGAAGAGCTCGGTGTTTATTATTACTGTAAATATCAGCACAGGTTACCCAACCTCCCAGAGACCATTTCAGTTTCTGAATCAGTTTCTCTGATTTTGCTATTTATAGGTTTATGTTTGAGTAAAATGAACATTGTTGTTTTATTCTATTCTATAAACTACAGACAACATTTCTACCAAATTCCACTCAAATATATTCTCATTTAGAGCATTTATTTACAGAAAATGAGAAATGTCTGAAATAACAAAAAAGATGCAGAGCTTTCAGACCTCAAATAATACAAAGACAACAAGTTCATATTCATAAAGTTTTAAAAGTTCAGAAATAATCAATATTTGGTGGAATAACCCTGGTTGTTTTTTTTTTCATGCATCTTGGCATCATGTTCTCCTCCACCAGTCTTACACACTGCTTTTGGATAACTTTATGCTGCTTTACTCCTGGTGTAAAAATTCAAGCAGTTCAGTTTGGTGGTTTGATGGTTTGTGATCATCCATCTTCCTCTTGATTATATTCCAGAGGTTTTTAATTTGGTAAAATACAGAATGTGTATGTTTTAACTGTGTACTTGTTTTGACGAGTATAACCCACACAGTACACACACAGATCACGGGTTATTTGCTTTGCAGATTATAATTTTCTGTTTATTTTTCTGTGGCTGGATTTTAATCAGCTGTCTGTCAATTTACTTAGCTGTTGTACATATTTGTATTACATGTGCATGTTGCGTTTCAGTAGCTTTTTCCCTGCATGGAGTCTCTTAATGCTATCTTATAATAATACTGATCTGATCTTTGTTTAGATAAGATGTGCTGCTGATTAATCCTGAAGTAAAATCACATTTATTTTTAGTTTATAGACATTCTGGACTAAATTATTTAGTTAAGAAGTTTCTGTTTTATAGTATGATTTATAGTGTGTAACATTTATACAGTCCCAGCTTCTTTAACACACTGCAGTCAACACACTTAGTGTTTAATAGTGTCTTGTAATTCAGTTTGACTGACCTACGGTACCAGTCAAAGTTTTTATTCATTATTTTGAAGTGTTTTGCTTTGTACATTAATACTATACTATACTGCGGCCCGTTTCCTTTTTTGGAGCGGCCCGCGAGGTATTTTAGAAATAGAATGAAAGTTGGCCCGCTGTTAAGCAGGTTTTTATAATGTGAGATTCAAAGTTTAAACGCTAAGTGTCAGAAACGGGCCAAAGAGTCTAAAAGTGGAGAGGGTGAGCATTTCTAGAGCAGAAAATCAGGCCAAAGTGTCTAAAAGTGGAGAGGGTGCGCATTTCCAGCACAGAAAAACGGGGCAAAAGAGTCTAAAAGCGGAGAGAGTGCGCATTTCTAGCGCAGAAAAACGGGGCAAAAGAGTCTAAAAGCGGAGAGGGTGTGCATTTCCAGCTCAGAAAAACGGGCCAAAGAGTCTAAAAGCGGAGAGAGTGCGCATTTCTAGCACAGAAAAACGGGGCAAAAGAGTCTAAAAGCGGAGAGAGTGCGCATTTCTAGCACAGAAAAACGGGGCAAAAGAGTCTAAAAGCGGAGAGAGTGCGCATTTCTAGCGCAGAAAAACGTGGCAAAAGAGTCTAAAAGCGGAGAGAGTGCGCAGTTTTAGAGCAGAAAATCGGTCCAAAGAGTCTAAAAGCGGAGAGAGTGCGCATTTCCAGCTCAGAAAAACGGGCCAAAGAGTCTAAAAGCGGAGAGAGTGCGCATTTCTAGCACAGAAAAACGGGGCAAAAGAGTCTAAAAGCGGAGAGAGTGCGCATTTCTAGCACAGAAAAACGGGGCAAAAGAGTCTAAAAGCGGAGAGAGTGCGCATTTCTAGCGCAGAAAAACGTGGCAAAAGAGTCTAAAAGCGGAGAGAGTGCGCAGTTTTAGAGCAGAAAATCGGTCCAAAGAGTCTAAAAGCGGAGAGAGTGCGCATTTCTAGCACAGAAAAACGGGGCAAAAGAGTCTAAAAGCGGAGAGAGTGCGCATTTCTAGCGCAGAAAAACGTGGCAAAAGAGTCTAAAAGCGGAGAGAGTGCGCATTTCTAGCACAGAAAAACGGGGCAAAAGAGTCTAAAAGCGGAGAGAGTGCGCATTTCTAGCGCAGAAAAACGTGGCAAAAGAGTCTAAAAGCGGAGAGAGTGCGCAGTTTTAGAGCAGAAAATCGGTCCAAAGAGTCTAAAAGTGGAGAGGGTGCGCATTTCCAGCGCAGAAAAACGGGCCTAAGAGTCTAAAAGTCGCCGTAATTAAGGACTTTAAAATAAGGAGACATCATGAAATTAAACATTGAAAAATCTTAGTTTACACAACACTGTCAAAGATAAAGGAATAAAATTATGTGTAAATGAAATAATCAGGAAAAAAATATTATTTGAAGTGGTATATTTCATTATTTGTTTTATTATACAGTCTGTGGCCCGTGACAAATATATTTCTCTTTCTGGCCCCCAACAAAAATAATTTGGATTGGTCATCAATCAACTATGAAGAAAAACATGCAAAAAAAAAAACCAAAAACCCAGAATCATTAAAAAGGTTCGATGAAACTGGCACTCATAAGGACCGCCCCAGGAAAGATCCGAGAGTTTCCTCTGTTGTACAGGATAAGTTAATCAGAGTTACCAGCCTCAGAAACCACAAGTTAACACAACAAACTCTCCAGATAAGAGCATCTAAAAGCTTCTTCTCAGAGTATTTTTGGTTTGTTTAACACTTTTAAGTTACTAAATGATTCCTTATGTGTGTCTTCATAGTCTGTAAATGAATACTGAAGTCATCCAATGTTAGGAAAAAAAATAAAAACATTGAATTTTGATTTTCTAATGTAAATCTCTTGTCTCCTGTAGTTCTGTTTCCCCGTCATACGAACGCCAACGCCAGAGACAACACCATCAACCTCATCCACACCTTCAGGGACTACCTGCACTACCACATAAAGTGTTCGAAGGTGAGCTCAGCCCACGCTCAGCCTCTGATCTCACCGTCCGTCAGCACACAGCCGGCTCTGACCACTTCCTCAGCCCACTCTCAGCAAATATGTGGGTTTAGAGAGGAAGATTACAGCTCTGTTAATGCATAATCTCAGCTGTGTTTTTCCAGGGTGGTACAGTGCAGTCTTGAGAGCCCTTTGTTTTATTTGTAGACTGGGGAAAAAGTACAAAAAACTTATAAGTAGAACTGTTGGCAGCATCTATTATAGAAAAAAGGGTTAATGAATAATTATTTACAAACAAAAGCACTCTATAATGCTTTATAATGCTGTATAATTGTTCTTATAATACACACTCATTCTAACCGACTGTAATACACTACAGGAAGTGTAGGGGGCGCTCTATAATGTTCATATGATCCACTCAGTCATTCTGACAAACTGTAATACACTACAGGAAGCGTAGGGGGCGCTCTATAATGCTCTATAATGTTCATATGATCCACTCACTCATTCTGACAGATTGTAATACACTACAGGAAGTGTAGGGGGCGCTCTATAATGCTCTATAATGTTCATATGATCCACACACTCATTCTGACAGACTGTAATACACTACAGGAAGTGTAGGGGGCGCTCTATAATGCTCTATAATGTTCATATGATCCACTCACTCATTCTGACAGACTGTAATACACTACAGGAAGTGTAGGGGGCGCTCTATAATGCTCTATAATGTTCATATGATCCACACACTCATTCTGACAGACTGTAATACACTACAGGAAGTGTAGGGGGCGCTCTATAATGCTCTATAATGTTCATATGATCCACTCACTCATTCTGACAAACTGTAATACACTACAGGAAGAGTAGGGGGCGCTCTATAATACTCTATAAAGTTCATATGACCTACACGCTCATTCTGACAGACTGTAATACACTACAGGAAGAGTAGGGGGCGCTCTATAATGCTATATAATGTTCATATGATCCACTCATTCATTCTGACAGACTGTAATACATTACAGGAAGCATACGTGGTGCTATAATGGTTCATGAATGTATAATCTAATGTGTGTAAACATGTTCAGTGTATTGTAGTTTTTATTGTAGTATATTGACTGTTTCCTGCTGTTTTAGGCTTACATCCACACCCGCATGAGAGCCAAAACCTCTGACTTCCTGAAGGTTCTGAACCGAGCTCGACCCGACGCCGAAAAGAAGGAGATGAAGACGATCTCGTGAGTATCCTCTATTATATTCATGCATCTTGGCATCATGTTCTCCTCCACCAGTCTTACACACTGCTTTTGGATAACTTTATGCTGCTTTACTCCTGGTGTAAAAATTCAAGCAGTTCAGTTTGGTGGTTTGATGGCTTGTGATCATCCATCTTCCTCTTGATTATATTCTATGTATAAATATATATATGTGTGTTTTCAATTTGGTAAAATCAAAGAAACAATTCTTTTATTTTTCTCCACAGCTGTGTGTATATATAGAATTTTAGTTGAGGGGAAAAATCGATTAACAATGGGCAACATATTGTGATAATATTGTAAATCCCATCCCTAATCATCACTGTTTTATTTGTAATACTCCTGTATTATTATTATTATTATTATTATTATTATTATTAGTAGTAGTAGTAGTAGTAGTAGTAATATTAGTATTAGTGGCATGAAATTGTCCTAAAATGACAATAATATAGTTTATCACAATTCTTTCTATAGAGTTTATTGTCCAGACAAGCAAAATTAGTGATCATGACATGAGTTGACTTTATCACAGTTGATTTAGATTTTAACTCATAGGGAAGAGTGGAGCAGCGGGTTGAGCATACCTGTGGGTTCTCTGAGGTTCTTTCTTGTTCTTTTGACATGATAATTCAGTGTGGTTATGATTAATTAGATAACACGTTCATACAAAGCTGGTGTCACAATAATAATCAGCCGTATTTATAGAGGATAAAAGATTAACCCGTGTGTTGCTTCCTACAGTCTGACCTGCCAGAATGAAGATCAGGCCTGCAGATTAAAACTCTGCCTTTTTCTGTTTACCCACAATCCCCCGCTGTGAGCTTTAGAACTCAGCCAAGCAGCACGGCCAAAAACAACACACACACAAACACACACACACTCACACAAAAACACACACACACTGCGAGGTTTATCAAAATATTTTATATAGCGCAATATAAACGGTAATAAACAACAAACTATAGCTTTCAAATTTTTTTACATCAATACAGGAACACATGCTGAAATATTTAGTCTTAAACAAACCAGAATATCCAAGTTATCCAAAAGCAGTGTGTAAGACTGGTGGAGGAGAACATGATGCCGAGATGCATGAAAAAAAACTGTGATTAAAAACCAGAGTTATTCCACTAAATATTGTTATTTTTATGAACTCTTAACACTATGAACAATATGAACTTCATGTTTTCTTTGCATTATTTGAGGTCTGAAAGCTCTGCATCTTTTTTTCTGTTATTTCAGCCATTTCTCATTTTCTGTAAATAAATGCTCTAAATGACGACAATATTTTTATTTGAAATTTGGGAGAAATGTATGAGAGTCTGATTCATATAATAGAAAGATATTTTGCTGTTGCTTTGACATCACAAGGTCTTTTAAGTGTCCCTCAATGCAACAGAGAAATGGGATTGTGCTTCATTTTTGGCTTATAATAATAATTTTTTTTTTTTTAGTAATATAAAAGAAAAGTTTAGTCGAGATAGCCAAATATGGAATGATTGTAAAATAAAGGATAGGTTAAAACCCTAAAAAGGATTTTATAGGGGGGAAAAAGGTTCAAAACCTCTGATAAAGAGGCGTGTGCGTACACTTTAGCCCTGTCTACGTTTATAAATGTGCGTAGTCGGGAATGTACGATAAGTTTTACGTGTTTCTGCAGCTTCAGAGAGGCTGATGAGGAAGCAGCTCAGCTATTTTCTGTTTTTTTTAGGCAGGAATTCCTGAGAACAGCAGTGTTTCCATGGTTTTAGGTTTTTATGTGTGTTAAAGTTTACCCAGTAAAATAACCCATTACACACACACACACACACACACACACACACACACACACACACACACACACACACACAGCCCTGTGTACGGTGGGAGGGGGTCGAAGTCATTCCGGAAACCTTTAAAGTCGTACATATTTGTAGTTGGATTTGTGCTTATTTGAGGAAGTCTAGATATGGAAATATGAAATTCCACAGTGCTTGTTAAACTTAAATAGACTAAACTTTTTTTATGTAGATTTAACCTTTTTAAATTGTCTGTTAGCAGACGATGTGATTTCTTAGACAGCTGTGTATTATGTGTATTAAAATAGGGTTTTTAGTAACATAAACTACTAAAGTTTAATACTGTCGAATTCAGAATGTGGATTTATTTGTATTTACACTGATATATGGATTAAATCTCAGATTTTAATCATAATTCAAGCACAGAATATTGTTGTGATTTAATGCAATTCATTTTTTATGTGATTGACACCACTAATCTTAAAATGAATGAAAGCTAATGTAAATTTATATAGAAAATATTTGGTTCAATACTAACAGTGTCAATCGATTTAAAAAATGTAATCAGATTAATCACAAACAAAATCTTCTGGGATTAACTGTGATTAATCTCACTTGTTTCTTTTTTTTGTAGAGGATATTTAAACATAAATGCTAAAACAACAAAAAATGAGCAAGAGGGAACTTAACTTGCTGCTGCAGCACCTAGTAAATTACGCTCCCACACTATAATTTCTAGAAAGCAAACTTCTCCAAAAAAAAATAAAGCTGTGCATTGTGTGGGGCGGGGCAGTTACAGCTGAAATTGGGGTCAAATATTGTGTTGTCATTAGTTTGCATTTAAAAAAATAATAATGTGTTACTGATTCCAGATTAATTGCACATTGCATCAGTAAGAGCAGAGTTTGAAGGTTCAATTAGCAGGGTAAGAGCACAGTTCTGCTCTAAATATTACAATGCACACTATAACATTATGGGAGACATACCAGAGTTCAAAAGAGGACAAATTGTTGGTGCACGTCTTGCTGGAGCGTCTGTGACCAAGACAGCAAGTCTTTGCGATGCATTAAGAGCCACGGTATCCAGGGTAATGTCAGCATACCACCAAGAAGGACCAACCACATCCAACAGGATTAACTGTGGACGCTGTAAGAGGAAGCTGTCTGAAAGGGATGTTCGGGTGCTAACCCGGATTGTATCCAAAAAACATAAAACCACGGCTGATCAAATCACGCAGAATTCAATGTGCACCTCAACCAGGTGTTTCAGTTTCATTCTCCAACACCTGTATGTGCATTGCTTGTCTAAAAAATGTGTATAATTATGAGTAAAAATATATATATAAAAAGTAACCCGGGTGATGTTAAGTTCTAAACTGCATGTAGCTGCAAAATGTCTGTGTTTTTTAGCTGATAATTTCTTGTTGTGACTTTTATCTGAATTATTTTCTGTTTCCAGGGGCAAGACCTTTTCTCGCTAGTGCAACTCAGTGACCAAACACTCCTACAGGACCATGTTGAGACCAGCCAGCACAGCCCGAGTGCTCAGCGGATTACAACACGCTCCCTAATGTTGGGTTGTGCTCCAGCGTCTCCATTCAAACGTCCACAAACCCACCAGTGGACACAACTAATTCCTTCATGTATTTAGGATTTAAATCAGAATCTGGGACTTAGAAAATGAATAATTTTGATACGCTTAAGCCTCTCATTGATTTGGACATTTTGGTACGTTGTCCTCGCCTTTCTGTGTGTCGTCTGATGAACGTCTGATGCAGTATTCCTCCACGTCTCTCACCGTCTCTTCGTCATGCCTGATCAGTTATCTGTATTTGACATCATAAAACATCATGAATAAACCAGTCTTATAAAAAAGTGAAGTTATTTTTTTATTATCTACACACTGAAACCAGAACAGTGTTTTTGGGCTTTTGTTGGAGTAAATATCGCTACTGTCTACTGAATTCTGGAGCTTTGCTGTGAAGATTTGATTGATTAATTGATTAATTGATGGATTAGAGCATTGGAAGTTCCTCTTTTTAAATATTAGTGCCCTCAAAATTCTATCAATGAAGTGTGGAGCTACTTTTAAGTTTGTTAATGGTGTAAAAATAGTGATTTCTTGGCCTGAGTAACTCTATGTGCATATCTTTAGTATTGTGGGCTGTTGGGAAAATCAGCTTAAAGTGCTGTATTTGGGAATTTTGGGGGTGAACTTAGGTGGGCTATTCGACAAAAGTTCACACCAGATTTCCCCTTATTATTTGCACTATAAGGAGCTTTAAATCCTTTATTTTTCCCCCCAAAAAAATCATACTATGAATTATATCAGTCAGGTATTAAGGAGCAGTAAAGCAGTAAAGCCGAATTACAGAGTTATACAGAAGTTTTAGTGAAGTTTCTCCAGCTCTAAGGCTGGAGCAGTATTAGCGTTAGCCGCTAACTGCAGCGCTAGCTCTTTCGCTGTTCTGAGGTGAGTATATCAGACTGTAGTCTGCTTGTTTACCATGTTAAAACAAGCTAACTAATTTCAACCCTGACACTCAGGGTTCCTCAGTGTAGCGCTGTCTGGTGGTGTTTACTAGCACTATTCGCTGCTAACCGCAGCTAGCGCTGCTGCTAACTGAGCTGTTGAAAAATATTGCAAATCTAAGCTTACTGTAAATAAACGGAAGAGCTTTTTCTCACCCAATCAAACAGTTTTCAGGAGAGAAATCTGTGTAGATTAACATCCAGCGCTCGATTGTCTTGTTTACTTCGTCTGATTTTTTATTTTTTTTAATATATAAAGAATTACTGTTTTGTTTACTTAGGCTCTTATTATCCGGTGCGCCTTGTATCTGAATGCATTCACCAGAAGCTGTATCCACAATTTCTATCAAAAAGACTTAATGAACATCATACATCACATAAAACGTCAATGGAGCGTCCCAACCTCTGGGAATTCCACAAGGTAAATAAATAAAAGTAGGACAATACAGCACAAACTCAGAGATCCTTTGGCACTTGTTTTATTGTTGCACAGTGTAGACAAGAGGAACAGAGGGGGAGAAAGTGTGTATTTCCAATGTTGACTTTGTATTAGGTAACAAAAATGAATAGTTAATGCCATAGTTATACGTATTTAGCTTCATATCTATTAGTGTGTCTTCTTTGGTATAAAGAGTAAAATTCAGGTAAATGGTTTTGGATGGGCTGTGCTGGTTTTTGCAGGTCTAGGTGGTTGAAACTCTGGTCATCCAGGCAGAAACATGCTCTCTGTTGGAAGTCCAGCTGTTTTCAGTTAAGTTTTATGGATTGGATGACTAGCATCATTATGATCATACTGGTTGAAAGCAGTGAACGCAGCACAGACTGCAGGTGTAAACAGCAAGGAGCAACAGAGACGGCATTTGTTCATAGCTGTGGTAATTAGCATTATCTGGCTAGTATAAAAATACAAACCAACCAAAGTTCGTTTTTATCGGCTCAAATAGTGTTGATGTTAAAACACCCTAAAACATCCATCCAAATGTCTGCTCTTACCATTCTGTGAAGTAGAAACCAACACTAGAACATCCTAACCCAGAGAAGCAGATCAGTTCTGAAGATCTGGTGAAGTGGACAGGATGGGCGTGATTGTGAGGTCTAACTCTTAAAAGTGGGCGTGACCGAATAAGGACTAATAACGCTAATAAGGAAGGTGATTGAGCTTTTTAACCAGCATAGCGTCCATCAGTGTTACTACCGTATTTTTCGCATTATAAGGTGCACTTAAAATCCTTTCATTTTCCCAAAAATGGTCAGAGCGCCTTATATATAAATTCTTCAGTTTTTCAGCACTGAGACTTTAGCAGCATTAGCATTAGATGTTAACCATGCTAAGCGCTAGCTCTTTCACCATTCAGAGGTGAGAAATCTGGAAATCTAAGCTTACTGTAAATAAACGGAAGTGCTTTACTCTCCCAAAATTTTTAGGAGAAAAATCTGTGTAGATTAATATCCAGCACTCGTTTTTTATATGAATTACAGTTTTTTTATTTAACTTAGCTTTACAGGTCTCGCCACCCAGCTACTAAAGTAGTAGGGAAACATGGCGACACCCCTGTTTCTTACTAGTGTCACATAATGCGCCTTATAATAATCTGGTGCGCATTACAGTGCGTAAAATATGGTAACTTTACCAGACTCTATCTTTGCGTAGGCCATCTATTATTTGTTCCTTTAATTCAGGGGTGTCCAAACTTTTTTTGTTGGGGGCCAGAAGGAGAAATACATTTGAAGTCACGGGCCACAGACTCTGTAATAAAACAAATAATGAAATATACCACTTTAAATAATACATTTTCCTGATTACTTTCATTTACACACCATTTTACTTGACTTACTAACTTTATCTTTGACAGTGTTGTGTAAACTAAGATTTTTCAAATTGATGTTTAATTTCATGATATCTCTTAATATTAAACTCCTTAATTACGGCAACTTTTAGACTCTTTGGCCCGTTTTTCTGAGCTAGAAATGCGCACCCTCTCCGCTTTTAGACTCTTTGGCTCGTTTCTCTGCGCTAGAAATGCGCACTCTCTCCGCTTTTAGACTCTTTGGCCCGTTTCTGACACCTAGCGTTCAAACTTTGAATCTCACATTATAAAAACCTGCTTAACAGCGGGCCAACTTTCATTCTATTTCCATACCTGTCAAGTTTTAGATTTAAAAATAAGGGATATTTTCCTCTGTCCGCTTAAAGCCGTCCCACCAGCCCAACGAAGGTTCAGTATCTCTTACATTTTAAAACAGGTTTACAAAAAATCTAAAATAACCACATGTGAACCACTTACACACTACAATTAGATGATCAGAATCTGAACATGTTGTGGACATTCCTACATATGTCATTCTTTTAATACAGCCAAATTAAATACCCTTTTCTATATCTTTTTTTTTATTTAAGATTTCATGTCTTTTTTGTAATAAATGCACTCTTTTATATGATATATATTTTTTTTATTTAATGGATTTAAAATTGAACAAAGAGTGCACAAATTCTGCAAAATGACTGTTGGTGACCTAAAAATGGTATTATGAGCTTTTACTAAAAGGACATGGACCAGATATATTCCATCAGTAAAAATTAGTCCTAAGTGGCCTACACAATAATTTTTAATTAATACTTCTTCCTTTTGATCACTCCACCCCTGATCAGTTCAGTTAATGTCGGTCCTCTCCACATTTCTAGTTAAACTGAGTCACAAGCTGTAATGTTTTTTATTTTAAAAGGTTTAATCTGTGTGTTTTATTTCGGAGTATTTTTAAGCAGCTATCAGAAAAATCTCATCACAGTTTCCATGATTAGACTACCGTTACCTTTCTTTTAGAAAAATCGCTGCATGTATGTTTTAACATCAGCAGCCCCGACTAGCTGCCTGAACTCACAGCGAGGAGGGCGGGGCTTCCCCACACTGACCCTCCTTGCAAGCTGATTGGCTGTTTCTCCTGAAAGGCGGGACTTTCTCCTTGAACCGGCTCCACGATTGGTTAAGAGACACAGCGCGGTCAGTGCCCTGTCTCCTCAATAATATATATTTTTTTATTTTAATAAAATACGGGAAATTTACGGGAAAATACTAATACGGGAGGACGGCGGGAAAGAGGAGTAAAATACGGTAGTTTCCCGGCCAAAACGGGAGACTTGACAGGTATGTCTATTTCTAAAATACCTCGTGGGCCGCTCCAAAAAAGGAAACGAGCCGCAAGTGGCCCGCAGGCCGTAGTTTGGACACCCCTGCTTTAATTGTGAGACAAATGGTAACAGAGTTGAATTTAATAGGGTTAGTTATTGAAGAACTGGTTTGAAAGGCAGTAGTTTGGATTGGTCAGTGGAAGTTCACTCCATCTGCTGTTCCTCGTTCTGTGACGGCTTCACCTCCACCACTTCTGCTTCCACTTCTTCCTGCTTCACCTCCACTTCTGCTTCAGGTTCTTCCTCTGCTTGTTTCTCCTCCTTTATCTCCTCCACCTCTTCTTCTTCATTCTTGCTCAATATCTTCTCCTCCTCCTGGACTGCAGCTTCCTCCTCTATTATTACATCTCTTCCTCGCTCCTCTTCCTCCAGCACCTCCTCCACTGCTGCACTCTTTACAAGAGATTCCTTGTTCTCCTCCAGGACTGCAGCTTCTTCCTCTCCTCCATCTCTCCCTCGCTTCTCCTCCTCCTCCTCTTTCTTCTCCTCCTCCTCTGCTCCTCCGTTAGCAGTGTTTAGCTTCGGCTCGCTGTGAGACTCCTCCACCACCACCGCCTCCCTCACCTCCTCACTGCTCTCCAGTGTTTGGGATGGAGTTGGGAGGGGAGGTGCAGGAGGGACAGGGGGCGCTGCAGAGACAAGATACTAGTTAGGTAACTACATACCATAATTTCTGGGTGGTACTTTTTTAATATTTATACAGCTCTGGAATATAATCAGGAGGAAGATGGATGATCATAAGCCGTCAAAAGCAGTGTGTAAGACTGGTGGAGGAGAACATGATGCCAAGATGCATGAAAAAAAACTGTGATTAAAAACCAACCAGGGTTATTCCACCAAATATTGATTATTTCTGAACTCTTAAAACTTTATGAATATGAACTTGTTTTCTTTGCATTATTTGAGGTCTGAAAGCTCTGCATCTTTTTTGTTATTTCAGTCATTTCTCATTTTCTGTAAATAAATGCTCTAAATGAGAATATTTTTATTTGGAATTTGGGAGAAATGTTGTCTGTAGTTTATAGAATAAAACAACAATGTTCATTTTACTTAAAAATAAACCTATAAATAGAAAAATCAGAGAAACTGATTTAGAAACAATTTTTTTTATTAGTGGGTGTGGATAACATTCAATAGCACAAAAATGGTAAATGGTAATTATTTGTTATTTAAATAACACTTCTTATGAAGTAGAACCTAATTTAATTACTATATTCATTTGATTTAAACAACAGTTTTTACAATTTTTGCAATTAGCTAATTCGCTAGCTAAATTTGATATAAAATTTGTGTTTCTTTCACAATTTTTTAAGGCTCCTTTGGAAATGGTTTATAAATGGTCTATGAGGGAGTTTATTAATTGTTAATTATTAGGTTGTAAATACTTTATAAACCATTAATAAGTAGTTACAACAAATAAAACGTATCCTACTTTGTTTTTTTTTCCATCAGTAAGCATTAACATATCAGCTGAAAATATAATTTTAGCCATTTTATGTTATTTTAATAAACACCACGTTATGGTTATTGGATAAATGATTAACCTGGGTAGTTATATATTATTAAAAGCTATTTTAATGAGTGCTGCCTTATGGAACAGACAAAGTAAGATGGGACTGGAGACCAGCAGATACTTCTATAGGCAGTATAGTGTATTTTTTTAATAATTAAAGTCAGTGTTAATGTACCTGTTGCACCACTTTTATCTCCCTGATCTCTTGTATTTAATTACGCCCCGTATAATCTGCTTCTGCTCCTGCTGTAATGGTTTAACAGCCAAGTTTGTTCATGAGAAAATGGTTTTCGTGTTTTAATTGGGTGTTAAAACCTCAGAAGTTTAATGAGCTGCGAAAATGAAGAGGAATGTCTGGCAGGAGGACAAGATAAACACACACATCTGCCAAAGTGACGGGCGAGGATTCGAGAAAGTGATGAGCATATGACATGACAAGAGAACTTACCAGCGTTCAGAGCCTGCTCCAGAGAGAACTCCACACTGTAGAGAGAGAAAAGATTTCAGGGGTTAATTTATCACCAAAAAATGTACATTTAATGTGCAAATCTAATAATGCAATAAATAAATACATGCATTTTTTCACTTTTTTAAAAATGTAAAAAAAAAATTACTCTGTAGGTAGAAGTATAGATACTAGTGTTTAATAAAATACTTTTGTAGAAGTTGAAGTATCAGTTCAACAGTTCTTTTTACTGTTAGTGTAAAAGTACTGGATACAAAACTACTTAAAGTATAAAAGTAAAGGTAATGTAAGAGGAAAAATAAAGTAATTAAAAACAAAAGTTCTTAATTGCACTAAAAACTCCTATATTGCACTAAAAATGAGCTGAAATGAAATAGGAGTAATGAGGCTACTTTTAAAATGTAAGGAGTAGAAGTAGAAAGTCATCTGACAAATAATTACTTAAGTAATTTCTACTTAAGTAAGGTAACAAAGTATTTGTACCTCATTACTTGACCTCATTAGAGCTGAAAATTGGTTAAATTGGTAACAATTGGTTTAGAAACACCCTTATTGCTAGAAAGTTAAAAAATAACTCCAAACAATACTCCACATATTTACGTCAGAAAAATATGTTTTAACTTTTAATAAAGTACAAATATTTCAGTTAGAAATACTTGAGTAAACTTAAAAAACAAAAGCCTGAAATCCACTTAGAAAATACTATATTTAATAGTACAATTAAGGGTACCACTTTAAAATAATAAGGGTTTATAAATGGTTTTCAATTAGTTTATTAATGCATTTAGGTTGTAAATGCCTTAAAAATCATTAATAAACAGTTATAACACATACATAGAAAGGGCAACAATGACCTGTTGTTTGCCAATAAGTGATATATTGTTGCCCTTTCTACGTATGTGTTATAACTGATTAACAATGATTTTAAGGCATTTACAACCTAATTAGTAACCATTAATAAACTAATTGTAAACCATTTATAAACCCTTTATAAAGGTAGTCTTATTTTAAAGTGGTACCGAATTAAGTACTATAGTCAAGTACAATTACTCCAGTTGAAAAATACTTAAATAAATATATTTATTAAAGAGCTACAGATAACAGTCTGTGATTGGTCAGATCTGCATTTTATGCTTAATTAGTTAGTAGTGTTCCATGGTAAACTGACTCATCACTCACAGGTCATCCTCAGGTACGCCGGTGTTCCCGATTTTGTCGTTGGTGTCTTCAGGTCCAAGGTCACTGTCCTTGAGATCACCATCATCATCGTGCGTGACAGGACCCTGGATCTTTTCACCATCACGTGTCCCGGGGCCATTGACACTGGTGTCATCACGTTTACCAGGGCCTTTGATGTTGGATTGATTGGAATCATCCCATGCACCAGGGTCTTGTATTTTGATAGTGATTTTGTCACGTGTGCCACTGCCCCTGACACTAGTGTCTTCGCGTGTGCCAGTGCCCCTCACGTCTCCACCTCTACGATCTCCGGTGTCTCTAAATCCGTCGTCCTGCACCCCGGTTCCCTCCAGGAGGCGATGGTAGGCCCCGATCTCCTCCTCCAGTTTGGTTTTGATGTTGAGCAGGGCCTGATACTCCGCCCCCTGCCGCGCCACCTGGCCGTGGATCTCCCCAAGCTCCGCCTCCAGCTGCTGCACCGTGCCATTGTGGTGGTTCATCTCCTGAGCGTAACGAGCCGCCGTGTCCCTCAGGTTGTCTTCCAGTGAGTGATTCTGTGGGGCGACAGGAACGCTGGTGTTTGATTGAACACAGACACGCCTCGTGCATTTATGCAGAAAATGTGTTAAAACTAATCAGAGCTTAAACTAGAGACGATTTACTGTTCAGTTCTGTGCAAAAACATCTGAACTCCTGAGAAAATTCTACTAAAATCTATTTTTTATATAAAAATACTTAAGTACAAGTTAAAATACTCCAATTAGACAAC
This sequence comes from Astyanax mexicanus, assembly GCF_023375975.1. Classification (NCBI taxonomy): domain Eukaryota; kingdom Metazoa; phylum Chordata; class Actinopteri; order Characiformes; family Acestrorhamphidae; genus Astyanax; species Astyanax mexicanus. The sequence continues at coordinate 49,736,959 of NC_064418.1, read as the reverse complement.
AGTTTAATAAAAGCACACATATTTTAGTTAGAAAATACTTTCGTAAAAGTACAAAAACTTAGGTTAGATATACTTAAAAAATATTTAAGTAAAAGTACAAATACTCCACTTAAAAAATACCTGATACACTTCCATAAAATATAAATACTCAGCTTAGAAAATAATAAAGTAAAAATAGAAATACCTCAGTTAGAAAGTACTTGCAAATACTTCAGTAAAAGTACAAATACTAAAGTTAGAAAATAATTGAACATATTTTCATAAAAGTACAAATATTACACTCAGAATATATTCTAGTAAAAGTACAAATACACCAGTTGGAAAATGCTTGAATATATTTCAATACAAGTATGTATACTCCAGTTAATATAAATAATATAAATATAAATAATAATATAAATAATATAAATAATATAAATAATATAGTAAAAGTAGAAATACCTCAGTTAGAAAATACTTGCAAAAAATTCTCCACATATTTAAATTGTACTAAAGTACAAATATTTTAGTTAGAAATACTTGAATAAACTTCCAAAAAAGTAAAATACGCCACTTAGAAAATACTATAGTAAAAGTCAATTATTCCAGTATGAAAATACTAGCGAATACTTCAGTAAAGGTACAAATATTTAAGTTAGAAAACACTTCCAAATACTTAATTATCATTACAAATACTCCTGTTAGAAAATACTTGCAAATACCTCAGTAAACTTACAAATACTGTAGTTAGAAAATACTTTAGTAAAAGTACAAATACTCTAGTTAAAAAAAAATATTTCAGTACAAATAATCAAGTTAAAATATTTCCACATACATCAGTAAAATTGTAAATACTTTAGTTAGAAAATACTTTTGTAAAAGTTTAAATACTCCAGTTAGAAAATATGTCTGTAAAAGTACAAATACGTAAGTTCAACAATAGTTCAGTAAAGGCAGAACTGAGAAACATTGTCTTGGACTTTTTTTTTATTAACAAGACCATGTTAACCCACATGCTGCACATACTAAACAGGCATTCTTGAGGAAGGTACTGGACTGGTACTGGATTGGTATTACAACAATATGGCTAGTTTTATGTAGGACTTTCATGTGAAGTACTGGTGGAATTTAACATTTTCATAAAGTGTCTTTTTAACCAACAAAACCAGTTTACTGCTGAGATCCAGAGTTTAGAGTCATTTTCCGCTCAGATCTCAGTTTTTCAGTAAGGATGAAGTGAAAACTGAGCTGGAGTAAACAGAGTAAATGAAGTAAATGGGGGCTGAGTGTGGATGAGTTTTCACCTTCTTCCCACTTGAAGGTTAACCCTTAAGACTCCAGTACCCACACCCACATACTCTCTGTAACCTGAGTAAAGAGGTTCTGTTCCAGGAGAAATCCCCTCCTGGATCTATTCATACAGCCATGCTGACTTAAAAATGACTGCATTCCCGAGTCTGGATTACACCGAGTATTGGGCTGCATACTTGTATTAATACACTGTAAACCTGGATACGTTGAATTTACATTTGTAACTTTAAAAAGTACAGTAATTATTTACTTTACTTTAGTTTTTCTGTTTAATTTCATTTAAGTAAAATACATATTTGAAATACTTTTGAAAAATGGAAAGAAAACGCTAAAAAAATGCTTGCTCTTATAGCCTACAACATAGAGCCCAGGCAGTTAATCATAATATACAGCTCTTGAAAAAAAGAGCACTTAAAAATGATGGGTTTCTTTGATTTTACCAAATTAAAAACCTCTGGAATGTAATCAAGAGGAAGATGGATGATCACAAACCATCAAACCACCAAACTGAACTGCTTGAATTTTCGCACCAGGAGTAAAGCAGCATAAAGTTATCCAAAAGCAGTGTGTAAGACTGGTGGAGGAGAACATGATGCCAAGATGCATGAAAAAAAAAACTGTGATTAAAAACCACCAGGGTTATTATTCCACCAAATATTGATTATTTCTGAACTCTTAAAACTTTATGAATATGAACTTGTTTTATTTGCATTATTTGAGGTCTGAAAGCTCTGCATCTTTTTTGTTATTTCAGCCATTTCTCATTTTCTGTAAATAAATGCTCTAAATGAGAATATTGTTATTTGGAATTTGGGAGAAATGTTGTCTGTAGTTTATAGAACAAAACAACAAAGTTCATTTTACTCAAACATAAACCTATAAATAGCAAAATCAGAGAAACTGATTCAGAAACTGAAGTGCTCTCTTCATTTTTTTCCAGAGCTGTATAAGTTTACCTAAGGTTAAATAAACTTTGGAAATATCCAATTTTACCTAAAACAAGACTAAGACCTGCTTTTATCTGAAGCTGTGGAAGCAGTTGCCCAACATGTTGGAAATATAGTGGAAAGTTTCCTCTGTGTTGGTGGTCTGTAAAGCTCACTGCTCCTGAACCTGTTCCACAGGTCCTGCTGGTTTAAACTCAACACAGTAATGTGATCTCAAGGCTTCCTCTGGTCAAATAAAACACACTGAGATCATCAAATTACCATCAGTGAAAACTGACAGGATGTCAATAAGATACCAAAGCTTTCTATCATCTATTAAATTACAGAGCTCATATAAAACAACGGAGATTTCAGTACAAGACCTGATTTCCAAATGACTCATTCTGTATCTTGTGAATTCTATTTAGTTTTACTTTAGTTTTAAAGATGGAAGTTTAAGGTATAATTCTATTTTTTAGGCTTTATCGTGATGAATGGGTGGAGTTAAACTACAGTAGAATGAATGAGCAGGGCTCAACTTTTGCGGGATGTATGGGTGGAGCTAAACTACAGTAGGATAAATGGGTGGAGCTGAACATCTGTAGGCTAGATGGGTGTGGCTAAACTTTTGTAGAATGTATGGGTGGTTCTAAACTACAGTAGAATGAAATAAGAATGAATGGGTGTGGCTAAACTTTTATAGAATGTATGGGTGGAGTTAAACTACAGTATAATAAAGGGGTGGGGCTAAACTTTTGTAGGATGAATGGTTGGAGCTAAATTCCTGCAGATGTAATAGGTGGAGCTGAGCATCTGTAGGCAAGATGGGTGTGGCTAAACGTTTGTAGAATGTATGGGTGGAGCTAAACTACAGTAGCATGAATGGGTGGAGCTAAACTTTTGTAGGATGTATAGCTATAGCTAAACTACAGTAGGCTAAATGGGTGGAGCTAAAGAGGTGAGACTAGACTTCTGAATCTAATCTGATTTTATTTTTATTTTTAATACATTTTTATTTATAAAATGATTTAATTCCACAAAACACTGTATCATTTCTATTTGTCCACATGCTATGAAATGACACATAGAAATGTAAAATTATGCAAATTAATGAATCAATAAAACATGGATCAATTTTAAACTGATCACACTGATCGGTCTGAGCTGAACTGAACTACAGGTGTGTAACTGAAGGTGGGAGGGGCTGAGTGTGTTCAGTCAGGTAAACATGTCTGTGGTAATGTAGCATTATCTGTGTGTGATCAGTGTGTAATAGCAGTGTAGAGTGTGTGTGTGTGTGTGTGTGTGTGTGTGAAGCTCTGGGTTCAGTGTGTGTGTTTTACCATGGTCCGTAGAGACTGCAGGTCGATCTCCAGCACCTGCTTCTGTCTGCGCAGATCATTCAGCTCACTCTTCCCCTGCTGCAGCGTCTCTGTGCTTTTACTCACCTCCGACGCTACGGTGTCAAACTGGGACCAGAAATTAAAAACATTTTATATAAAAAAATGTATATAAAACAGGTACAAAAAAGAAAAACACAGACTAGAACAGTTGCTATGACTGAAATAGTCATATTCTGAGTCATTCGTCACTGCTGTCTCTTTATATTTTTTTATATACTCAAAAGTGCTTAAATATTCTAGTTATAATTCTATATAATCTCATTTTTATTTTTTTAACCCTTTCAGACCTGAATTTTGATTCAGTGAAGGAAACATAATAGTGTTTCTGTAATGCACACAAAACTAGACCAAGGTAGCCTGGAGGGAATAACTACACACTGACGGTGATATCAGAAACTGGTGTAAACTGACCCAGTATAAACTGCTGTAGGATGAATGGATGGAGCTAAACTGCTGTAGGATAAGAGACTAAAGCTAAACTGCAGTAGGCACAATACATGAAAGGGTGGGGCTAAAGGGCTGTAGGATGAATGGGTGGAGCTAAAGTGTTGTAGGAGGAATGGGTGGAGCTAAAGTGCTGTAGGATGAATGGGTGGAGCTAAAAGGCTGTAGGATGAATGGGTGGAGCTAAAGTGTTGTAAGAGGAATGGGTGGAGCTAAAGTGCTGTAGGATGAATGGGTGGAGCTAAATAGCAGTAGGGTGAATGGGTGGATCTAAACTGCTGTAGGATCAATGGGTGGAGCTAAACTGCTGTATGATAAGAGACTTAAGCTAAACTGCAATAGGCACAATACATGAATGGGTGGGGCTAAAGGGCTGTAGGATGAATGGGTGGAGCTAAACTGCTGTAAGGTATTTTAATCGATAATAACAATAATGCTGATCCTGGTGATTTAGTTTAGCTCCAGTCTTGATTAAAAACTACAATTCATTAATTTCATTCATTCATTAACTCTCTAAAAAAAAAATAAAAAAAAAGGCTAGAATTTCCCCTCGGGGATCAATAAAGTATCTATCTATCTATCTATCTATCTATCTATCTATCTATCTATCTATCTATCTATCTATCTATCTATCTATCTATCTATCTATCTATCTATTTGTTACAACTTTTGTCAGAAAAGAAAAAAAAAAACAGATTTTTATGTAGAAAAATAGAGAAATTACCAAAAACGTAATTTATTCATTCAGTTAGACAAACAGGAAATACTAATTTGTGTTTCTGACCTTGGTTTGGTACCAGGCCTCGGTTTCCTCGCGGCTCTTATGCGCTGCCTTTTCGTATTGTTGGCGAATTCTGTCGATAATTTCGCCGAGGTTGTCGCCTTTCTTCGGTTCCATCTGAACATCAACACTGGAGCCTCGGATCTGTCCTTGCAGATTAGCCACGTCCTTATAGAGGAAACACAGGAAAGGTTACAGAGCACATTTTGATGTATTTCAACATTAGAACCCTTCCACTTACTGGCCATTGACCCATTTATATAATTGAACTTGATATAGTGGTGTTAAGCATAATGCCACTCAACTATAGAGTGGTTGCCAGCAGATCTGTACTTGTCTGACTGCACTGTGCTGAGTGTAAAGTTTGGTAGAGGGGGGATCATTATGATTATGGTGTGGGGTTGTTTTTCAGTAGTTGGGCTTGGCCCCTCAGTTGCAGTAAAAGTAACTCTTATGCTTCAGCAGACCATAAGATTTTGGACAATTTCATGCTCTCAACCCTTGCGGAAACAGTTTGGGGACGACCCCTCTTGTTTCAACATGACTATAGCAAGCTCCATAAAGACATGGATGAGTGTTTGAGAGTTTGGTGTGGAGGAAGAACTTGAGTCCTGACCTAAACCTGATTGAACACCTTTTGGATAAATGATCAAAAAACTCCCATAAACACACTCATAGACCTTGTGGAAAGCCTTCCCAGAAGAGCTGAAACTGACATAGCTATAAAGGCAAGTCATATTAAACCTTATGTTACTCAATTTCACATGCATGCAATATAGCGATTTTGTCAATATAATGTATAATACATTGTGCTTCCACTCAGTGGCCACTTTATTAGAAACCTGTTATTTGTGCATTACCTCCTGGTGATTTTTGTTGAGGTGGATCAGCTCCTCTTTCAGAGATTCGATCTCGCTCTCCAGCTGCATGCGGCTCAGGTGAGTCTCGTCTATTATCTTACGGAGATTTGCAACGTCCTGGTCCACGCCCTGCCGCACACCATGCTCTGCCTCATACCTGACCAAGCAAATCAGTACCACACACACACACACACACTTTACTAACCCAGTAATCCAAGTATATCCAGAGCTGTGTGAGTGTGGGACAGGTAACATGGCAGGTAGGTGTAATTACAGCTGTGTTTAGACAGATTGAATCCTGTCCTGAGTTAAATTACACAGTCTGACTGAACCCTCAACTTAAACTGTGCTTTTAGTCCATCTGAGACTAATCTCTGTCTGAACTGTCCTCCCTCTGTGTCCAAATGTGGAAAGGGATATTACAGAAATTACAGATATGACTAAAATCAAATAAACATGGTCAAAATGAGAAAATTGGATGGAAAAACATTTCAATAAATAAGTTTTAATCCATTTTACCAATTTTTGTTTCGTCACCTCTGCCTTATCACAATCGGAAATTTAGGAAAAATTAATCTTTTCTTTATTTTCTGATTTTTCCATTTTTGTATTTTGCAAGTTGAACATCAGATATGTGTGAAAAGACACAAAAAAAGGACAATTCTAAAAAACGAGAGATTCAACTTTTAATTTTTCTTTAAATTCTGTTTGCAAAAGTCTGTTTGAAATCAAAAACTAAATCATTGAAAAGTTGAATGAAAAATAATTTAAATTAGAATTAAGCTTGATACAGCCAGAAAAATAATCTGCTAAACATTAATCTGATCAAATGCTATTGCTAAGACATTGTTTTAAGATCTCTGCAGAGATTACCTTCCCTCTTTTTGTTATTTCATGCAATGTACAGTAAAATAGCGCATTCATTAATCTCAACAATGAAAAAAAAAACATGAGAATAAGCTTCAGTCTAATTACAAAGATTCTAATCTGTAAAATATTTAAATCTGATTGGCTAGTAGCCATGTGACACCTGTTATACTTCTGTATTCTGTATTTAACTAAGGCAAATATTCACACAGCTGCTAAAAGGCGCTTTAAAAGTAGTCTAAATCTGATGTCTATTTTAGTCTGCTCACACTATCATTCAAATTGATCTACAACTCTGGAAAAAAATGAAACCACTTAAAAATGATGAGTTTCTTTGATTTTACCAAATTGAAAACCTCTGGAATATAATCAAGAGGAAGATGGATGATCACAAACCATCAAACCACCAAACTGAACTGCTTGAATTTTTACACCAGGAGTAAAGCAGCATAAAGTTATCCAAAAGCAGTGTGTAAGACTGGTGGAGGAGAACATGATGCCAAGATGCATAAAAAAAAACTGTGATTAAAAACCAACCAGGGTTATTCCACCAAATATTTATTATTTATGAACTCTTAAAACTTTATGAATATGAACTTGTTTTCTTTGCATTATTTGAGGTCTGAAAGCTCTGCATCTTTTTTTTTGTTATTTCAGTCATTTCTCATTTTCTGTAAATAAATGCTCTAAATGAGAATATTTTTATTTGTAATTTGGGAGAAATGTTGTCTGTAGTTTATAGAATAAAACAACAACTTTTTATTTTGTATTATAGCTGGGTTTAGCCCTTTCTTTAGAAACACAGATACTGATACTCTGATACCATTTAGTTTAAACACTGAAACCCTCACTCACTGCTGTCGTCCATTTCCCTCCTCATGTCTTTTATTGATCATATTGATAAAACATTTATAGTTCAGGTTAAAAAAAGTAAGTTTCTGCATTGATTGCTAGTAAAATATGGTCTGCCTGTTACACATTTAGTTATGCACATGTTTATTTAATTATTAACAGGTTATTAACGAGTTATTAACAAGACAAAACATCTTACTTGACTTTAAAGTCGTCAGCAGCCAGTCTGGCGTTATCAATCTGTAGCATGAGGTGGCCGTTATCCAGGATCAGCTCTTTTAGCTGTGCAGGAGAAATAAAAATTAAAATATTCACCTTGTATTTTACTTATATTGAGTTTGACACTTTTTACATAATCTAAATATAAAATAAAATTTAAATATAATAACCTTATCTCAATAAGACATGTTTGCACGAACTGATAAATTAATAAAAAGCTTAATATTACTCTACACATCAAATATGTCATTTTATTAAAACTATCTATATGTATTTAAGATTATATCCTCCTGAGATCCAGATTTTTGCTGTGCATTTTTAATTTCTCCTAGCTATTTGAGATTAAAAGGACCTAACAAGTGTAAAATCTAAACATTGTACAGGAACTTGTTTATTTTAACATTTAAAAAGGATCCCTGCCAAGTGGGATCAGAAGGACCCAATTAGTCCAAAACTACATTTTAAGTTTTCTGGAGTAGGTAAATGGACTAGTTTTAAACATAAAATTGAAAGATAATTTTATCTGGCCCATTAGATAAGTCTGGACTGGCTGTAAAAACCTTCGACTGGGATTCCCGGCTTCTTGTTTTCAGTCAGTTTTTATGTAACGTGTCCCGACCACTAGGTGATTAATGTTTTAAAAAATTAAGTATTATGGTGCAAAGAAGCAGAAATGACATGTCCCCATATGAGGACGCAAGGTCTCAAGAGGATATGTTGATTTAAACACTAAAAACACTTAATATAATCACTAAAATAAGAATTAAAAAACTTGCAGAAGCTTATAATCATTAAAAAAAACTGGGGAAAGATAGAATTTGAATAGAATAAAATAGAATTCAGCTTTATTGTCATTGCACGTGTCGCAAGTACAGAGCAACGAAATGCAGTTTGCATCCATCCAGAAGAGCTTAACAAAAATATATATGTATATTACAAATGTACAGTAAATTTCTGAATGTTTTGTAGCTATGTATAAATTAGTACAGGTTACGAATATGAATATATAGACTATAATAAATTATAAACATGACGTGGTATAAAAAGAATAAATAAATAATAAAAGTATGTATAATAAACAGAATAGATTTACACAGTATATACACAATAGTGAGCAGAATATATAACAGGAAAAAAGGAGCTGGTAATTAGTGTAAAGTTTGTGTAAATTATTGGTGTGTGTTGGAATACAGTCTGTGGAAAGATGTCCTGTTTTGCAGTGTGTGAAGCTGAAACTGATCCCAGTACAGTGCTTAGGTGTTTTTAAGGTGTGGCAGCCAGAACACAAAATTAGTTAAACAAAATATCCTGCCCTGTTTTTACAGTCAGATCGTCTCAGCAGCAGAGATATCACCTGTGTGGTGTAGTTCTATCTTCTTCTAAGGTTTTAAAACTACTTAAAGTATAAAAGTAAAACAAAGAAAGAAATGTATCTTTTCTTTATTTCCTGATTTTTCCATTTTTGCATTTTGCCAGTTGGATTATAACATCAGATATGTGTTACAAAACACAAAAACAGAACAAATCTAAAAATCTAAGGGAGAAAAAATTAAGCCATTAGGAACAAAAGCTTAGGCCACGCCCACAGAGTCCTATAGTGCACTATTACCCCCCCCCCCCTAGTAAAACACATTTTACTAAAAGCCATAATGACTATAAGGTCAAAATATTAAAATGTTAATGTTAATAATAATATAATTTGAAATTTTGCACTAGGCTGTTCTCTATAGTGTTTCAGGTGCATATATGCCCCATTAAAAATGAATGTGTTTTACATATTTAATGGTATATGTCCGAATTATATATGTTTATTCTTCTCTACATCCAATCCCAATCAGATTGATTCACTCTATCTGGATGGAGAGATTTATCTGGATAGGGGTTTTATTAAACGATGAGAAGCCGGAATTAAAACCAGCTGAAATTAAATAAATAGGAGTAACGAGGCTGTTTTTATATTTTTAAAATGTAAGAAGTAGAAAGTTCAGATAATTGTGTGAAAATGTAAGATAATTACTTTATTATATATATTTATATAAAGTAAATATATATATTTTTTTAAATTTGTACTTAGAAATAATATTAAGCCATTAAAACACCAATAAAATCTCTATTTTCAATTTTATGTAAAACAATGATGATTTTATAGTGATGTGCATATTTCTCCATAGTTACATTAACAATTTAAATAATTTAATTATATAATCATTTTCTGGAGGCTGAAATTGCTGGGGTCAAATTGCCCCCCAAACATAATACATGTTACTTTTGTTAATAACATAAAATATTTTTTATTCTAAATGTTTTATATTACAAAAGGTTTCGCTTAAAAATAATATAAATACATTTAAATACCAATTAGATCTCTATTTTTAATTTTATGTGAATGAATGAGATTTTATAGTGAAGTGCATATTTCTCCATAGTCACATTACATGTATTCTGGTTGTAAAATGTATTTTTTATATAATAATTTTCTGTAGTTTAAAATTGCTGGGGTCAAACTGACCCCAAACAAGAAAGGTGTTATTAAATTTTGACATAACAGGAGAGTTAAAGTATACAAAACCTAAGATTTCTACTTAAGTAATGGAACAAAGTGTTTGCACTCTTGACATTTTATTTACTTACTTCTTGTAGAATACTACTATTCCTAAATTATCATTAGCCACAATATATAAATATTAAATCTATATATATATAAAGTTATAATGATGTAATCCGAGATTTTCTGACCTGTTCCCTCAGCAGTGTGATGGTCTTGTCGTACTGGGTCCAGTCTCTCTCTCCTGTGGTCCTGCTGCTCACTCTCTCTCTGATCTGAGCCTCCAGCTTGCTGTTGGCCTCCTGCAGAGCTCTCACCTGCGCCAGGTAATCAGCCAGCCGTGTGTTCAGACCCCTCAGGTTCTCCTTGCTGTCCATGGAGGAGCTGGACCCTCGGGAGCCGGAGACGCTCAGGCTGGAGAACGAGTTCATACCGAACGACATGATGCCCTTACACACACTCACACACTGATACACAGTCAGCGAGAGAACGAGGAGGAGATAAGAGGAGCTGCAGGTTCCTCCTGCCTACCTGTGCAAGTGAGGAGGGGGGCGTGTCCAGTGCCTTTTATAGGACACACCTCAAACCAGCCCCTTGGTCTGGGTGTGATGAGTTCTATTCAAACTGATAGTGGCTATTCCCTATTCCCTATAATAACTTTCTTAAAAGTAATATTCTCTTCAAAAAAATCCATTTATTTCTACTGTAGACTGAAAACATTTGGGTTTCACATAAAAAAGCAAAAAGAAAATGAGGCAAAAGATCAATGTTTCAGCTTTTATTTACAGATATTAACAGATATCACCTTCTCTCTGAACCCACCCAATATCCTTATGAGAAACGTACTGAAACATGCATTGGATTATGCATTTATTTAGTTAGATGAGTAAAAAAAAAAAAAAAAAAAATATATATATATATATATATATATATATATATATATATATATATATAAAAACAGAGCTGTAGTTATCTATGGGTGAAAAAAAACAAGCAATTGTGAAGCTGAGAGAAGATGGAAAATCAATCAGAGCCATTAAAGCACAAATATTGGCCAGTATATAGCTAGTACAGCCATTTGGAATGTCCTGAAGAAGAAAGTCGTCACTGGTGTATTAAGTAACAGGTATATGTCGAACAGGTAGAACAAAGAAAACAACAGCAGTTCAAATCTTTCTGAACCCACCCAATATCCTTATGAGCAAATACTGAAACATGCATTGGACTATGCATTTATAGTTAGAAAAGTAAAACATATGAAAACCAAAGAGTTATGGTTATCTACGGGTGAAAAAAAACAAGCAATTGTGAAGCTGAGAGAAGATGGAACTTCAATCAGAGCCGTTAGAGCACACATATTTGACAGTACACGGCCAGTACAGCCATTTGGAATTTCTTGAAGAAGAAAGTCGTCACTGGTGTACTAAGTAACAGATGTCAAACAGGTAGACCAAGGAAAACAATAGCAGTTATCTGTCTCAACCCACCCATTTTTCTTATGAGCAAAAAAGTGTTGGAACATGCATTGGACTCTGCATTTAAAGTTAGAGGAGTAACAAACATGAAAAACAGAGAGTTATTGTGATCTATGGGTGAGAAAAAACAAGCAATTGTGAAGCTGAGAGAAGATGGAACATCAATCAGAGCCATTAGACCACAAATATCTGCCAGTACAACCATTTGGAATTTCCTGAGGAAGAAAGTCATCACTGGTGTACTAAGTAATAAGCAATTGTGAAGTTGAGAGAATATGGAACATCAATCAGAGCCATTAGAGCACAAATATTGGACATAACAAGTACATCCATTTGAAAGGTCTTGAAGAAGAAAGTCGTCACTGGTGTACTGAGTAACAGATGTCAAACAGGTAGATCAAGGAAAACGACAGCACTTAACAGTAAAAAAAACAACTATTAGTGACATCAGAAAATACCTCCAGAGGGCAGAAATAAAGGTATCATAATCTACTTTTCACATTTTTGTTCATGAAGAAATTTACAGAAGCTTCAGCAGAAGAAGAAGGCTGGAAAAGCCTGAAGACTGATTATAGACTGATGAGACAAATATTAACCTCCACCGATGTGATGGAAAGACTAAAGTCTGCAGAATGAAAGAATCTACTCATGATCTTAAACAACACACCCCAGCTCATCTGTGAAACACAGTGTGAGTAATGGCATGGCTTGAGCTTGCATGGCTTCTTCTCTGATGAGCTCATTAATCTTCTTTACTGATGATGTCACACTTGATGGCAGCATTGCAATGATCTCACCCAAAACACACGATCAAAACTATAAATGAGCATACCTGTCAAGTTTTAGATTTAAAAATAAGGGATATTTTCCTCTGTACACTTAAAGCCGTCCCACCAGCCCAACGAAGGTTCAGTATCCCTTACATTTTAAGACATGTTTACACACTACAATTAGATTATCAGGATCTGAAATGTTGTGGACATTCCTACATGTTATTCTTTTAATACAGCCAAATTAAAAACCCTTTCTAGATATTTTTTTTTTTAAAAATAAGATTTTATGTATTTTTTGGCATAAATGCACTCTTTTATATGATATATATATTTTTTTTTATTTAATGGATTTAAAATTGAACAAAGGGTGCACAAATTCTGCAAAATGACTGTTGGTGACCTAAAAATAGTATCTCGAGCTTTTACTAAAAGGACATGGACCAGATATATTCCATCAGTAAAAATAATCATTTTTAATTAATACTTCTTTCTTTTGATCACTCAACCCCTGATTAGTTATTTTCGGTCCTCTCCATATTTCTAGTTAAACTGAGTCACAAGCTGTAATTTTTTTTATTTTAAAAGGTTTAATCTGTGTGTTTTATTTCGGAGTATTTTTAAGCAGCTATCAGAAAAATCTCATCACAGTTTCTATGATTAGCCTACCGTTACCTTTCTTTTAGAAAAATCGCTGTGTATCCAGATATGTTTTAACATCAGCTGCTCCAACTAGCTGCCTGAACTCACAGCGACGAGGGGCTTCCCCACACTGACCCTCCTTTGCAAGCTGATTGGCTGTTTCTCCTGAAAGGCGGGACTTTCTCCTTGAACCGGCTCCACGATTGGTTAAGAGACACAGAGCGGTCAGTGCCCTGTCTCCTCACTAATATATATATTTTTTTATTTTAATATAATACGGGAAATTTACGGGAAAATACGATTACGGGAGGACGGCGGGAAAGAGGAGTAAAATACGGTAGTTTCCCGGCCAAAACGGGAGACTTGACAGGTATGTAAATGAGATCATCAGGGGAAAGAAATGAAAGGTTTCAGACTGGCCTAGTCAATATCCAGATTTAAGAGCATGCATTTGAATACCTGCTAAAGAGGAGACTGAAGGGAGTATCCCCCAAAACAAAAAACAAGTTATTGCAAGTAAAGGATTTGCAACTAAATATTAAGTCTTAATATTTAAACTTTAATCTATTTTAGTTTATCTGTTCCTATAGTTTGATTGTAATAAAAATAAGAGGTGGGGTCAGACAGAAAGTGCTATCTTTTGAACTGTGTATCAGATCCAAGTATAAATTCCTGGAAATAAAAGCTGAAATATTGACTTTTGCCCCGTATTCTTCTTTTAATATCAAACCCATATACAGAAATAAAGAGATTGGCCTCAACGTTACAATACTTTTGAAGGGGAAAGTATATTAGTACTCTGTAATACTCTTTACTCAACTTACTACTCTTTAATCAGTACCCTGTACTGAATACAACACATTACTATACATCTCTGTTTACTCACTTCTCTTTTCAAGCCACTCTTTATTTCCTGCATACTATTTACTACAGTATCTATCCGTTTTTGTCTATTTACATCTCCTTACTCTTTACTCATGACTTCTGACTTTCTAATCCCTGCCTACTATTGTCCACACCCACATTACAATCACTATGATGTTATAATAGAGATCTGCTGCCTCCTAGTGAGAAATGTGCTGTAGTACCTGCATTAGAGGTTCAACTAGGCCATTCCTCTTTCCAGAAGCCAGTTTACAGAATATTTGAGTATATGTTTGAGTTGAGTTGTTGCTCATTTATTGCTATATCTTTATCCTCAACTCCAACTCTGATCACGCCACCTGATACACCCTGATAAAACACTGAATTGCCTGATGGATTTTATTTGATGGAAGTTGAAACTCACAGGAAGATTGCTCTATAATAAGAGGAAAAATGATATGAAGAGATGTGCAAAGAAACAGACAAATAATCATTGCTTTGAGGATTGAAGATTTGATAGCATGCAACATTCTGTAAGATTAGTGAGGTAGTGAGCTGTTGGATGATCACCATCACCAAACTCCTCAGTTCTTCTCAAAATTTATGGATGGAGCTTCATCATTCCAGAGAATGCAGTTCTTCCTCTGCTCCACACTGTTATTTAAGGTGGACATGTCCAGGTAGCTGCACCGTTAAAATAGCAATCTGCCAAAGTCAGAGCTCACCTGACTCTTAAAGAGAATTGCAAGTGACACTCTGATTCTGAATCTGAATCTCATTTTGAATTAAGATAATTAGTACATGCCTTTTGTGCTTTGTTTCGAGCCACGCAGGGAGTACTTTTCCTGTCGTTACGATAGCAAAGACACACTGACACACTGACCTAAATCAAGATGCACGGTGCATGGTTGATGGCTCATCTATTGATCACTAAAAAAGGCCCCTAGTACTGAGAACTAAGTAAAGGTTTTTTTAGGGAAACACCTGTTTGAACCTGTTTGATCTGGAACAGCACTGTTTTGACAGGAACAGCAAGCGGAAAGAACCTCAATCAGATCTAAAGGTTAGCGAGTCGTAAGAGCTCATCTTCACCGTTCCCATCGGATGCAGGCCGAGCGCAGGAGCGCACTCTATCACACAGCTATAGACACATCGATCACATCAAACACAAGCGCCTGAAACAGTGTTTGGAAAGACCCCTCACCTCCGGCATCAATCTGCAGCCTGTTTCTTCACAGCAGGGTCTGCTTCTGCTCACTGGGAGCCTGATTATCTCTGAGGTGTGGAGCCTAAAGCTGGTTGTTTTCAGGTGTGAAGGTGTAAATGTCCAATAGTCAAAGTCAAAGTCAAAGTCAAATTTATTTGTCACATGCATAGTAATACACAGTATGACCTGCAGTGAAATGCTTGAAACAACAGCCTGCTCACACAATATTATTAAGCTAAATTTTAAACTTTTAAAATACACAATTTAAAGTGCAAAAATTCAAATGTGCAAAATATCTAGGTAGAAAAACAATATAAAACACAATATAAAAACCTGCAATAACCAAAACACATTAACAACAGAGAGAGAGGAAGAAAAAAAAAGGGGATAAAATTTACTTTAAGTAATAATTTAAAAGGTCCATAACAAAGATAACTGTGTGTGTATGTGTGAGTATATGTTGTACATATATGTGCATATCCACATTACTGTTAATAAAGGTCCAGTGTATTTATACCTGTAAAAATATTCAGTATCCTAACCTCTGTCCTCATTTAATGCACGAACAGCATATGGAAAGAAACTGCTCCTCATTCTCTCAGAGTTAGATTTCAGGGTTCTGAAGCACTTTCCTGATGGTAATAGAGAGAACAGTCCATTATTGGGATGACTGGGATCTTTCACAATTTTTCTGGCTTTGGTCAGGCACTGCTTCAATAGAGTCAGATCTGAGACGTCCCCTGTCCTGCGTATGTTTTTTGTCCAATCAAAGCAATCAAAAAGACTTGATCAGATGTCACTACATGTAATCACTAGGGTTCAATTCCTGGTCTGGGTGACTGAATGCTGAGCTACACCAATAAGAGTCCTTGAGCAAGACTCCTAACACTACACTGGCCCACCTCTGTAATAGAAATAACCTTGTAAGAGGTAAGGCTGCTCTATTCTAACAGGACAATGCTTGTGCACATGCTGCTGCTATTTCAATAGCGTGACTTTAAGTTACTATAAAGGTTCTTTATTAATTCAAAGGTTCTTCGTACTGCATTGTCAAACTTTGGCTTTGCACAAAGAATTCTTTGCAACACCTTTATTTTAGGGAAAGTAGGGCACATTAAATTCACTATGAAGAACAGTTTTCTTTTACAAAACGTGAGAAATTAATTAATAACAAAAAAAATTATATTGCATGATACTAGGTCCAGTCCTTTTACCATTTTGCATGTCAGTGTAAATCCATTGCACTTAATAAATAACCCTTGGAAAAACTCTAAACTTTACCCAGCAGTTATTGAAGTTAATTTACCACTATAGGCTAAATAATTGTTTATCAGTGCTGGATCATGAACTGCAGCAAAACAGACCACTGCCGTCTGTGTCCTCAGGATAACACGTGATCTCTCTCTGTAAGTTAAAAGTGGGCAAGCTGCACTGATTTGGGTAAAAGCTCTGCAAAAGTACAGTTTAATGTAATAATGCAATTTACAGTCATCCAACTCACTAACTCACTTCCACTGAATCTGATCTGATCGGTTAAATTTATATTAATATACAGCTCTGGAAAAAAATAAGAGACCACTTCAGTTTCTGAATCCGTTTCTCTGATTTTGCTATTTATAGGTTTATGTTTGAGTAAAATGAACATTGTTGTTTTATTCTATAAACTACAGACAACATTTCTCCCAAATTACAAATAAAAATATTCTCATTTAGAGCATTTATTTACAGAAAATGAGAAATGGCTGAAATAACAAAAAGATGCAGAGCTTTCAGACCTCAAATAATACAAAGAAAACAAGTTCATATTCATAAAGTTTTAAGAGTTCAGAAATAATCAATATTTGGTGGAATAACTCTGTTTTTTTAATCACAGTTTAGTTTCATGCATCTTGGCATCATGTTCTCCTCCACCAGTCTTACACACTGCTTTTGGATAACTTTATGCTGCTTTACTCTTGGTGCAAAAATTCAAGCAGTTCAGTTTGGTGGTTTGATGGCTTGTGATCATCAAGTTTTCAATTTGGTAAAATCAAAGAAATTCATCATTTTAAAGTGCTCTCTTATTATTTTTCAGAGCTGTATTTATTCATATACGGTAACACAGGATACACTTTCTCATTTAAAGTTTGGATCTCTCCAATACTTCTGAATGAGACGTGTATTCTCCATAATCAGAATGTCGTCTATGGCAGAATAAAGCAGGATAAATTCTTTTTAATACCCTTGATTTCAGAAGAAGCAATGACTCAGCAGGCGTCCCAGTATTTTTGTTAATATAATATATTATAATTTCAGGTATGGGTTCCCCGAAAGCTCGTTATTACAAAGATAAAACCCTTTTCTACCAATAAAGATGTTCTAAATAACTGGATCCTGCTGATTCAGAACAGGAACACAATGAGATTAAGAGGTTCTGAGGTAAAACAGATGAAGCTGAAGCAGAACATCACTGCTGGTGTGTGATAAGCCTGAGCCTGCTGACGTATTAGAAGCTACTGCTGTTATAAAGCACTTCAGTTAAACTCAGTTATCATAGTGTCTAGATATGGTCTGTCCTGAAGCTACAGCTGTTCACCTGTTCTCTACTCTGCTGTTCTGTACAGATGAATGATACGGCACTGAGAACGGGAATGGGAGGCGTATCGCAAACGTTATCAGAAACAGAAATCAGACAGCTTTTGTGTTATTAAAGCTTCATCTTAACTGCTAAAGAGACACCAAACATCTAAGAATCTCAGTGTTTCATGGAAAACACAGCTCTGATTAATGAGGAGATCTTTTTTCTTTTCAGTGTACAGTTTCCCATGGATGTACTGCTCTGGAAAAAATAAGATTTCACTTAAAAATGATGAGTTTCTTTGATTTTACCAAATTGAAAACCTCTGGAATATAATCAAGAGGAAGATGGATGATCACAAGCCATCAAACCACCAAACTGAACTGCTTGAATCAATTTTTGCACCAGGAGTAAAGCAGCATAAAGTTATCCAAAAGCAGTGTGTAAGACTGGTGGAGGAGAACATGATGCCAAGATGCATGAAAAAAATTGTGATTAAAAACCAACCAGGGTTATTCCACCAAATATTGATTATTTCTGAACTCTTAAAACTTTGTGAATATGAACTTGTTTTCTTTGCATTATTTGAGGTCTGAAAGCTCTGCATCTTTTTTTTTGTTATTTCAGTCATTTCTCATTTTCTGTAAATAAATGCTCTAAATGAGAATATTTTTATTTGTAATTTGGGAGAAATGTTGGGAAAACTGATTCAGAAACTGAATTCTAATTTTTTCCAATTTTTTATACCAGTTTATCCCCATTTGCTTCGTCAATATTGGATGAATATAAGCTGTGTTCCTAAGTAATGTATCTGTGCTTCAGACTCTCTTGTCTGTCCAGTGTTTAAAGTACAGCTGTAAGCATTTCGGGAAGCTCTCTGATTAAAACCTGCTAAAATAAACATCTTATATCTTCATCTCTTACCAGATATATAAACACAAAGACGCTAAAAGCAGAGGAGTGAGTTCCACTCCCTGAACCTTCTCCTGCACCTCCACTGAGCCCAGCATGACCAAGGATGGCAAAGTCAAATCGCAAAGAAATGATCAGAATATTACAACATTAAAATACGGTTGAGTTTTTTAGGCATCTATTATTTTTATATAGTTAGATTAGTAACCAGCATGAAAACCAGAGCGCTGTCTATGGGTGAAAAACAACCAATTTTGAAGCTGAGAGAAGCATTAGAGCACAAATATTGGTCATAGCCAGTACAATCATTGGAATGTCCTGAAGAAGAAAGTCGTCACTGGTGTACTAAGTAATCATTCTCCAACTAAGCAGCATCATTCACCACCAAACACTATAATTCTCCACCAAACCCCATGATGGATATAAACTTGTTAGCTAACTAGGTTTTGATGCCGCTCCTGACTAGAATAGATAGGATTTATATTGATAATAAATTTAAAGCATTATCATACAGCACTAATTTATTATTTGATTCAAAGTTAATGTGAAAATTAGTTTTAAAAATGAAGAATGCAGAATTTTTTGGAAACTAAACACTCTAATTGTAAAAAAAGCAAGGAGTAATTACAGAGTTAATAAAAATAAATAGAAATAATGAAATCCTTAGAATGCTTCTCTAATAACGTAGGTGAATTATGGGATATGATAAAAGTAGGCAACAAACATTTTTTTTAAATATCAGAGTAAAAGAATAAACCAATTAAGGAATGATAAATCTAATATTTTAATGATTATATATATATATATATATATATATATATATATAATGATAATATTATGAAGTTACAAGTTGGAATTACTGGGGATGAATTATTAAATGCTTCACTATTTATATAAAACAAATAAAGAAGTATCTGGGTGAGGAGGAAACTGAACTGAACTGTTATTCTGAAGAGTCTGGCAGCATTCAGTATTTTACTTCAGGTGATAAGGAAAGAGGACAGGAATGTAGAAGTGTGTGTGTGTGCGTGCGGTTGTGGGGGATCAGTGGTAAATTAAATTACTCATATATTCCCAGGCGTACATAATCCAGAGTCTGTTATGGAATATGATGATAAAAATATCATGTTTTGTCTGCTGTTATGGGTTTCCCCTGAAACTCTTCTTATCAGACGTAATCCCCTCCCTCTCCGTTTGATACCATTAAATACCTAGAAGAAGCCTGCATTCAATCAACATCAGCAAATTGAATGTATAATATGGAAGGAGTTAATTCCATACTTAAGTTAGAAATGGGCGAAAACCTTATATGAATGCTGTATTACAGTAATTCTGCTTTATAAATGCAAAAAAAAAATAATAATGACCTTCAATGCTGAAATGTGGTTTAGCACAGGGCTTTGTTGTGTGTAGTTTGTCACCCCGCCCCCTTGTTATCTTCCCCAGGTGTTCCTTGTTTACATGCCTTTACAAATGCAGCTGGTGTAGCTGTAGCTGGTTTTGTATTGATTATCCTTATTCAGTTTATCTATATACAGATTTACTTCTGTTTCTGTTGGTATTTTCTTCTTTTATTTCTTGTTAGTTTGTTAGTTGTTTTCTATATCCTAATATCCTGATCTATATCTGCCTACAAGTCTGAAACATTACAAAATCATTGATATTTAGATATTTATGAGCATTATATTATATTTTGATCATTGGACCACTTCACATAGATAAAAATGTATGTGTCAAAATAGAAATCAAACCAAAAGAACAATCTAGAGAATAACATTCGTAATGTTACTTTTAATTCAAGCTGTGTTTTACTAAACATGTTCCTACGTTTTAAGAGTGTACAAGTGTTATGTTTGGGGTAGGTGTTGGATCCAAGTGCAGAGCAGATAGGGAGATTTGTATAATGAATATATAATTAATATATTTGTATATATATATTTATATATTTATATGGATATAGTTCTATTATTTATTATTCAGTTATAGTAATGGTTTTGAAATAATAATGTTATAGGTGTTGTGCTTAAGTAACTGTTTCTTCAAGGAGTTTTGAGAATGGGTGGGAAAAATACCCCACAAGAGGTGTGAAAAAGGCGGGAAACAAAACAAAGGAAATGCCAAAAAATAGCATTTCCTTTTGTGGCTTTCTTTTCAGATCTCTTTTCTTTTTTTGAGATCTCCTTTTCTTTTCTTTTCTCTTCTTTTCTTTTCTTATACCCTCTGTTACCAATTACTCCTCTACAAAGGTGCGACAGGTAGGTCTGGTTTGACTGAGGTTTATATAGAGTGATGCACAGGTGCAGCTGGGATTCTGGGAGTTGTAGTTTTGGGATCCAACTCTATCATTTCTTCCCGTATATCTACCAGCCCCCTGCTGGCAGCCTGTGGTGCAGCACTGCCCATCACAACAAGAATATACAGAGTCAAAAGGCTCAAAAGGCTCAGGACAGACTCAAATTACTCCTTTTACCCAAAGAAACTGTAGCAAAAAAACTAGAATACAAACACAACCCACAATGAAGATGCTGGGTTGGTCTGAGCAGGAAGCTTTTCCAGGTCAGAAAAGGGGAGGAGCCTGAAATATCTCTCTCATTGGCCAGCATTTCCATTGCCTTTATAGAGTGTTTAGTACTGCACCTACAAACTAAACTAAACTAAACATCATAGACCAGCATACAAACTGTTAAACTGCTAAATCAATGTTAATTCATATTTCAAAATCAAAAACACAATTTAGTGCTGATTCAACCGACCCATAGTGTTGATTTAACTGTGAATAAAGTCTGAAATACCAGCTGAGAAGCTCAATCTAAAAGCTTTAACCAGATAAAGAGTCAGTAATGGAGTTTGTGTTCGCTGTTTGGATAGTTAATGACTAATGGATGCTAAAAATGCCTTATATTAACATATAAAGCCGAGCATTAGAGCAGCATCATTTATCTCAATACACTGTGTTTATTTTCCAGCTCTGTCTCTCTCTCTCTCTTTCTCTCTTTCTGTCTCACAAACAAAAGAGAACACAAACGCACAATCTGTCTCTCTGTAGTCAGATTAAACTCTGCAGTACTGATGTGGAGTGTGTGGATGCGTCACTGGTGGAACGGGGTTTCTGGGAAATCATACACAACCAGTACAAGTTAAAAGCTTGGGCGCACCTTAAATTCAGTGTTTTTAGTGTTTTCATGATTTTAAAATGTTCTGTATTTTAGATTAATACTAAACTCATCCAAACTATGAAGAAAAATATATGGAATTATTTAGTAAACCAGAATATGTTTTATATATTTTTGATTCTTCTTTAAAACAGCTCTTCTTGTTTAGATTTAGACAGTTTTGAACATCTCTCAGTCATTTCTCAGTCAGCTTTATGAAGTAGAGTCTCCTGGAATTCAGGCTTTCAGTTAACAGCTGTGCTGAACTCATCAAGAGTTAATTACTTGAATTTATTGTCTCTTAATAAAGTGTTTGAGAGCATCAGTTAAAGTAAAGTAGTGAAGAGGTAGAGTTACAGGTATACAGTGAATAGTGAATATTTGAGTAATGTTCGAATCCAGATTATGAGAAGCAACAACTACTCAACTAAATAAAAAAACAAATACTTTAAAAATATTATGGTGAAACTGGCACTCATCAGGACTGCCCCAGGAAAGAAAGAGCGAGAGTTTCCTCTGTTGTACAGGATAAGTTCATCAGATAAGATTATTTTAGAGTATTTAGGTTTGTTTAACACTGTTTTTAAGTTACTACATGATTCATTATGTGTTCCTTCATAATCTGATAGATCACTTTATTATTCATTTACTATGTAGGAAAAACTCTGGACTGGTTCTGTATATGCTGCCAAAAGATCCCAATGGATTTTTATGGGGAACAAAATCACAATTATCTGAAGCACATCCAATCAAAATGCTGTATACAGTCAGAGAACAATTAAATGGAACAGTATGGAGATCTTTGAATTATGTTTATATGTAAATTAGTATTAGAATAGATTTCTCAGATAGAAAACTGCAAACAAATTGGGATGATTCCTATATTTATGAGTTAGTTGTTGAGTTCAGTTTCACAGCTGGCAACTGGGAATTTTGATACTTTGCCATATTTCCTAGTTTCTCGCAAACTAAGAAGCATAATAAATGGTTTAGGTTCATTTTAATGCAGAAAAAAGTAGTGTTTACTTGTGTTTAGATCAATTTCGCTGCTTCCCTTTATCTTTTCATGAACAAAAACTCCCTTGGGTCGTGTTTGGTTTACCATACACACATATTTGTCTCTTCCTCGTGGTTTCGGCTCAGCATGCACTTTCCAAGTTTAGATCTAGAATGACACTACGCCTGTTCACTTCCTGTGGCTCTGTGGTTTAGAGATCAGAATACAGAAGACAGAAGTTGACTTTTAACTTAGTGCAATAAAACTGTTTATTTTTATTACTGCTTTAATGCTCTAATATGCACAGCATCATTTGATACAATAAGAGTACAGTACATTAATTAACAGTACTTATGGCAGAATGTTTTAAATCTAATGTCAATTCATTATTATTTACAACATTCTTAGACTGTAGTAATGTTTAACTTAACCATTAAACAGTGCAATTGCTGTCATACAGCTCTGGAAAAAAATTAGACCACTTAAAAATTATGAGTTTCTTTGATTTTACCAAATTAAAAACCTCTGGAATATAATCAAGAGGAAGATGGATGATCACAAACCATCAAACCACCAAACTGAACTGCTATTTAAATTTCTGCACCAGGAGTAAAGCAGTGCTAACGCTCGGAGGAAAGCGCAGTGACTTGGTTCTGATACATCAGCTCACAGATGCAGCCTTGTGCTGATCCACATCACCCTAGGAGTGATGAGGGGAAAGAGCACCATCTACTGTACTGTACCCACCCAGAGAGAGCAAGACCAACTGTGATCTCTCGGGGCTCCGGCAGCTGATGGCAAGCTGCATGACCAGGATTCGAACCAGCAATTTCCTGATCATAGTGGCAGTGCCTTAGAAGGCTGGACCACGCTGACATAAATTTGAAACAGGAAAATAAGTATACTTTAGAGCATTAAAAGTATGTTCAAATTAGTTAAAGAATACTAAAACTGCATTTTCTATTTAGTATACTTTAGGATATACTATATAATATACTTTATCCGTATTTATTAATTACACTCTTAATTACAACTGAAATATACTTAAGTTGCCATAAGTTGTTCCAAAATAGTACATTTAACACATATTTAAGTACATATTTTAATTTTAAAATATACTTAATACACTTTTCTTTTACAAGGGTTGTCTCATATTCATCTTTTAACATCAAACCCAAAGGATTTCAATCTACATAAAAAATTAAAGGAATTGTCCTCTTACTTTGGAGATGGTATATGAGTGTTTATTGAGGGTGTTTATAGACTGGTATCTCCTATTTTAGTGTAGAGGAGTGTTTGTGAAGGCATTTTGTAGACTAATATCTCCTATTCCAATACTTTTGGACTGTGAGTGTATTTTATCGGCCTGGACGCTGATAAAGGAAATAAACAGCTGTGTTTGTAAACACAGAGTGCCGGGGACACATATGAGACGAGTGTTACGTAATCCTAATAAACGTACTGGGATTTACTGGACCCCAGTGAGCAGAGCTTTTTCAGGAAACCCAGAGGAAAATCAGATGCTGCAGTACCTCAGCAATGCTGAGAATAAGTGTTATAAATGATCTATCAGAGCATTTCCTCCTCCGTGGGGAAAGCATCCCATCTCTCGCTGACCAAACAGAGCCAAGTTTAGAATCAGAATGTGGATTAAAATGAATCATCAGTCAGAAATATAAGCTGGCTAAGTCTGAGAACATCGTGAACATTTCCCTCTACTGTGCCCAAAGTGAAATACTTAAACTAAAACTCAATCAGCTAGAGTTAAATCAACGCTAAGCATCCTATTTTAATGATCTATAGGCGAAGACAACAACCGTGCACCATGCAGCTTGATTTAGGGCGTTTCAGTGTATCTTTGCTATCATAACGACGGGAAAAGTGCACCTTGCGCAGCTCAAAACACTCAAAATTGATGTACTAATCGGTGTGGTTAATTTTGGGCATAACGTGAAAAAATAAACCAATCAGCGTGCCAATCTTGCTCATCATTCCCTTTATTAAGAGTCAGGTGAGCTCTGACTTTGGCGGATTGCTATTGTAACGGTGCAGCTACCTGGACGTGTTCAACAAACTCTTCTCAGCAGAGGAAACTGAGCTGCTGGTTGACGCTGTGAAGGAGCTCCAGCAGCTCATTTACGGGAACAGCAATGTTATTTTATTTACTATTGTGTTTATTGTTGAAGATAGCGATGAACATCTGACTGTTGGCGTCTGTCTAGGTTGTATTCAGTCAGTGGCGCTCCTGTCAAAACTCCAGAAATGTACCTGAACACACCTCATTTCCAGAACACCACGCCCATCAGTGTAGATATATTCAGAAGCTCTGCTGCTATTTAAACACAGAAGGTGTGAAAATGTGTTGATTGTTGGTGGGGTGTAAGATAGCAACATATCTCAATTTTAAAGAGCCACAGTCTCTGATTTTTTTTTACTTTGTTTTTATTTCTTCTGAGTTTCATACAGTATTATGATGAAATGGTAAAATTGTGGAAAATGCAGAAGTTGGTACACTTTGGAAGCTATTGTCTTTTAAAGGATTTTATAAGGTGGAATGAATGAACCACTTGTTAGAGTGCACTTAATTTATCAAAACAAACGTTAATACGGACAACAAAGCTCTCTAAACAACAAATAATTCATAGTAACGTTGAATGTTATCCAGTAGGAATGTCCATTGGAATTGTCTCTATTAATTTCTGATGGATTCAACTTTTAAAATAGTCTTTAAGTTAGTTGAAAAGCATGTTAAATAGCGTTTAATTTTCATGGAGTAGCATCTTCAGAAGTTCGTAAGCCAGTCCAGCGGTCCCTCAGCTTTGCTAGCAGCTTTCTTATTGGGTCTGTGTACTGTCGGTTGGCCAGGCCCAGTATAACCGGTATAATGGCCATGCTGCCGATCCCAGTGCACGACAGGATGATGTTTAAGGTGGACCTGCTGTAGCTGGTGCCTCGAAAAAGCGCCACCGACACGTGGAGGTAGACGATGTAAGGAACCCAGCACACGAGAAAGATGAGAGACACGGCAGCTACGCATTTAGCGTAGCGAACGTTGAGCTGCTGCTCGTGATCTGACGCTTCTTTGCGTTCCACCGAACGGTGAAGCTTGCAGATGTCCTGGACCTGCTTCCTGGTGATCCAAAGCACACGTCCCGTCAACCCAATGATGCACATGATAGCTGGAAGCAGCAGCCCGTAGACTTCCACGTAGATGAATGCCCTGGTGAAGACCTGCTTGTAGGAGCAGCAGTCGTCATACTCTCCTAGTGAAAAGTTACAGCTTCCCTCTACGCTGGAGCTGGTGGTGATGTTGGCGTCTGAAGACGAGTTCTGGAGGTTCCTGCTGCTCCAGTTGTTCCAACCGAAGGCGGGAAGCGAAGCGTAGAGCAGCGGAGGCATCCAGACGGTCAGCAAAGCGGCCGGGAAGCAGCGGTGCACCCAGAACTGACTGTAGTGCAGCGGACTGACGATGCACAGGTATCGCTCGTAGTGCACCATGACCAGGTTGAAGAGGAAGGACAGGAAGAGGAAGTTGGGGAAGATGTGCATCAGCAGACAGGCCTGGAAGCTCAGCGTACGATTGAGGCCCATCCGCGGGATGAACGGCAAGGCAAAACCCGTGCAAACGTCCGCCACCAGCAGACTCAGGAAGAAGTAGTTGGGCGTGTTGTGCAGCTGCCGGTTGCAGGCGATGCCCACGATGATGAGGAGGTTGGCGAGGATGATGGCGGTGGACAGGGGCAGCGTGATGATGAAGATGAGCCTCTCCTGCTCCCGTAGATCTGGAGAGTCCATGCCGTTCCTCTGGGCACCTCGCTCTCACGCCATTCACACTAAAATAAAAAAAGACTTAGTTTTATTTAATATACATGAATGTACAGTGCCGGTGTTGTGCCGGAATTCAGCACCCCCGTCAGGAAAAGCACCCCCTCTCAGGAGCGTCCGGGTATATCTTCTTGGCTTTACCTTTTTTACCTCTTTTAGAAAATGAAAATACCCAAGATGCTGTTCTAAGCTACGCTGACTAAAAAAAAAAAGTCACCTGCAGCCTCTACAGTGAGGGGGTGCTTTTCCAGGTGGGGGTGCTGAATTCGGCACCATAATAGTGCCAAAAAAACCTGAAATCTGCATCCCCGCCATAAAAAGCACCCCTTCTCGGCATAGCATATGCATTTATCTTCTTGATAAAAGCAATTTCACTTTATTTAGAAATACGCTCAGAGAAAGGGTGCTTTTCCTGGTGGGGGTGCACGTAGGAAACCAAGTGTCAGGGGAGCACCAAAAAATTAGGCTTGTGTAAAATAATCATAATAATATTATAGGCATTATAAACATAATTATATGTATTCATAAAAATGTATTAGCCATCTTAGCCATATTTATTATGCATTATGAATTGTGACCATAATGCATTAATACTTGTGTTTATAACATGTTAATACATCAGTACCAGTTAGAGTGCGCGTCTAAACTGTGTATTACGGTAGTGTTCTTGGTTTTAAAATATCAACATCACTTCTATTGAAGAGTTTTAATTAAGAGAATCTCTGTTAGTTGCTCAGATACACTGATATAAATAATATACACTCTCTGTCTTATATCTACCTCCTCAATAGAGCTGTCCACTTAACCCCACATCCAACACTGGCCCCGTATTCCCCGCTGAACAGCCGTATTGTCCTCAGAGAGATTAATCACTGAGCTGGTGTTTGCTCTGGAACTGAACTGTCCGGTGTAGAGATGACTAACTGATTAATTTACTGTGAAACTGAACTCATACAGAAACTGCAGGTGTGAATAGAATACAGACACCTGCTCAAATCAAGGGTATTAAAAAGAGTTTATGCTGCTTTTGTTGGAGTACCTGTCTCTAATGATGAGAGAAGACTTTCTACTAGATTCTAGAGGCAATAATTGCATTCAATCATCCCTAAAGTATTGCATGGAGCTCCATCATACCGCAGAACACAGTTCTACAGCTCCACAGTTCAGTACTGGAGGTTTTAACCACTTTATACTGCCACAGGTACTTTCAGTTTTCTTTGCTTCTTTAATCTAGAGTGCAATCTAAAGTCTGACTTAGGAAATTGGTTTGCCACATAGACATCTGTCTTTTAATGCTAATCTAATTTCATTTTAAAAAAATGACCTGATGTTATATTTTTTGGGGCATTTAAATTGTTATTGTTGTTAATGGTAATTTTCGGTCATTATTGTGCAGTGCATAGCCTTATTGCTGTTTTTGTGTGTTTTGGCACTTAGGTTATAAGCTCAGGAAAGAAAAATTAAAAAGGAGATTTCCTTAATGTCTCTGTTGTTTCTCCTAAACAGATATGAGATTAGAAGGAAACCCAAGAGAGATTTTACTTTAAATCTCCTGCTGCTCAGATGTTTCTCCTCAGACAAAGACTTCCATAATCTCACATGCATCTCCTCCTGAGTTTTACTACAGATCTCAAAACAGTCTCACATTGTGCTCAGATTTGATAAAAGAAAATAACAGCAATAGTTTACTAAATACAGAAAAGCTTAAATAAAAGTAGACCATGAAAAAAATCTTTCCAAGAAGAAGCTTCCGAAATGAATAGACTATACCTAAACAACGCAGAACATGAATTACACAATTTAGCATAAAAAATCTGATTTCAGATCAAATTTATTTCTCCTAGGCAATTTTAGGAGAAACATCTGTGACAAAATTGATATCTAAATGAGACAAGGGAGAATCACAAATATGTCTCCTGAGACATCATAGAGCAACATTTAAGCAATAAGATTTTCCTCTGGGAATAAAAAGTGTTTGTTAGTTTGTTTAGAAAGTTTTTTATATTTTTAAACCATGTTAAATTATATTAGAGTAGAGGAAAATCTTGTTTTTTGTTGTTAAATTATGTTAGATTAGAGTAAAGTCATTCAGACATCATTCTTGTAGCCTAATTTGATATTATTTATTAAAGCCTAATTATGATATTGATAGTACTTCTGTAACTAAATGCAGCCTTAATTACTAGGGGTGTCCACATCGCCACATTTGAACATATGTACATACAAAAGTACATACATTGTACTTTTCCTCAAGTGGAAGTCTTCTACTTTTATTACAGTAATATAATCCTGCCAAATCAATTAACTATCACTGATTGGTGGAAACTTCACACTAGACCTCGAGCAGTTTGGACTGTGTGTCTCTCCACTCTTCCTCCAGACTCTGCTCCCTTGATTTCCTTTAAATGAAATGTAAAATTTACTGATGATCAGTGATGGTTTGGAGAGTCATGTCTGTCATCTGCTGGTGTTGATCCACTGTGTTTTATTATCAAGTCTAAAGTCAGTGCCGTTTTGTTTTCCCACAAAATCTTACAGCACTTCATATCTTACAGCTTCCCTCTGCTACACTGTAAAAAGTGTAGCCCTGCTCAAATTAAAAAAATTGATGTCCATTTGTTGCATCTAAACTATTTGACTTCACTCAATCTAAATAAAGTCAATTGTTACAACCTGATTATTTTATTTTGACATAAACCATATTACTTCACTCGACCCAATATTAATTATTCACCTTGATCCAAGTTAAATTCTTTACATTTCAGTTTCGGAACCAAACTAATACATTTAAATTGAACCGAACTTTAAAAAAAAAATCATGGCAGCATATTCAGAAGTTCCAGAAGTTACTGTGGCGTGGAAGAGGACGGATTACCAGCGAGATTCGTTTCAGTGCTCTCTTGCTCTTTTTATTTTGCTCTGAGGAGGACACTAAGAGTTGGATTTACATGGGATTCCACTTTTGAAAGTGAAACTAACTACAGCTCCAACGCAGCTAACCCCACTCCCACACACAGAAAACACACAAAGGGTGAGGCACAAAACAACCACATAACTGATAACTACATGAATAATACTAGAACAGTGATAATAAAACATGACATGAAACTCTGGGATAAACAGTAACATAAACACGCAGAAAAACACCCACTTCCCCCAACAGGGTGAGCTCCCATAATTCCTTGCGCCCCCCCTCCAGTCCCGACGCCACAATACCATAAGCATGCGTTGCTATCTCGCGAGCGCGTTCAGGCACTTTCTCCCTCTCTCATTCTCTCTCTCGCGAGCGCGTTCAGGCACTTTCTCCCTCTCTCCCTCAGTGCTCTGAAGCACTTCTCTACAACTTCTCCCGTGCTCCACAGTGCGCATGCGCAATTCATGTTTGATTCAAATTAAAAATATTACATCCTTATCTCTTTTCTTCGAGTATGATTTCAGTGGAACCAAAACATTTGGTTTATTTCCTTCAGAATTGTAATTAATTTAGTCTGAATCAAAATTGACACATCAAAATTCAAAAAGGTTGAGTTTCACAATAAAGTCAATAATTGTACTATGTGTTCAATCATATTTATTAGCTTGAATGAACAGCTCCATGCTTCACTTTTTACAGTGTACTGACAACTTTTATGGAGATGAGGATTTCATTTTCCAGCAGGATTTGGCACACTGCCCACACTGCCTAAAGTTCCAATTGGTCTAATAGTATATAATATTGTAATTTTCTGAGACACTGATTTTTGGGTTTTCATTGGCTGTAAACTATAATCATCAACAATAAAATAAATAAACGCTTAAAATAGATCACTCTTTTACGGAAACTCAGAGCTGCCAAGCCCTAATATATATTTGGCTCAGTATCATGTAATTACGTGAAAAGTTTTATGTTATAACGTGAAATTTACCATGTTATAATGTGATACTTATCACGTTATTTCATGATATGGAATTATCATGTTATTTCATTATGTTGTATTTTCACGTTATAACAAGAAATTATCACGTTATTTCGTGATATGAAATTATCACGTTATTCCGAGATAAGGAACTATCATGTTATTTCATGATATGCAACTTTCACGTTATTCTGAGATATGCAACTATCACGTTATTCTGAGATAAGAAATTATCAAGTTATTCTGAGATATGCAACTATCACGTTATTTCATGTTAAACATTTATCATGTTATATCATGATATTAGGCCATTCAGCACTTCAACACTTCCCAGGTTCAGTGAAGGAACATGGCTCATCTGCATGACTTAATTCAGTTCTATTTCAAGCTTGGTTTAAGGCATGGTGGAATTCTACAGTTGTTGAGCACTGTAGCTGGAGGCGACGTGAAGTGAAATGGAAGCGCGCTGGCTTGGCCGTGTATCAAAGTAAACCATATTGATGTTTTCACGTTATAACGTTAAAATATCATGAAACAACTTGATAAATGTTTATCACAAAATAACATGATCATTTCATAATTCGAAATAACATGATAATTTCTTATCACGAAATAACATGATAATTTCACAATATAACGTAAAAATACCATATCATGAAATAACATAATAGTTTTGTATCACGAAATAACGTGATAGATATCACGTTATAATGTGATAGATATCACGTTATAACGTAATAAATATCACGTTATAATATGAAACCTTTTACGTTATTACATGTTACTGAGTCAAATTATATTTCTATGGCTGGCAGCTCTACGTTGCCGTACTCTTTGCAATGATATGCACTAGTATCATAGTTAACTGCCTGCCTCTTTTTTATTCATTTCTTTTAATAATATAACTATATATAACATATATAAATGACATTCAGTGCTGCCTTACCATCCATTTATAACAGTCATATAACCTAAACAATGTTATATCTCATTTTTAGTAAAGATGTCAAATCAGTAGCAGATTTCTTAAATGAAATGAAATAAAAACTATATAAACATCAAATAGAACTATATACACATTTTATTTACAAGTAGAATCAATGTTCAAAGCATCTGATAAAAGACAATGGTTAAATAAACTTGTATTTTAGGTATAAAACCGTAAAGTTTTAAGTGTAATGGGCTCACTCATGCTGACAGTACAGTGTAGTGTGATAGGAACAAACCCATAGTCTACTAAACAGTCTCAAACAGCATTAAAACACTGACCTTTATAATAAAACAGCCGAATCCCCTTCAGTCCATCTGTCCTCCAGCGTTCCCTCGTTCCTCTCTCATCTAAACTCCCTCCATCCTCCTGCTCCGGCCCCAGACCAGCAGATAAACCCCCCTCACACCATCATATAACAGAGTAAAACCCCTTAAAGGAACAGCAGCTCTGTTCAGGGTGTGACTTACTGCAGGAAGAGATGTTGTGAAATGCTTTCTGAGCACAGGAAGTCCTCGTCATCTGCTGAAAACATGTGAGAGTCTGAGAGAGAATCTAACATGTGGAAAATGAATGTGAATTTAATCAAATAAACATAAATTCTGTAGTTAATCATCCCTGTAATTATCTGTTAATATTATTATAGTGTTTTCCCCCCAACACATTTCTTTAGTTTTGCTTTTGTTTATCATACTTACATTTTTCAGATGAACAGATACACGAGTAAATATAAAAATCCGTTTTTAAATGACAATTTAATTTATTAAGAGACCAAATCTATTCAAATCAATCTAGCCCTGTGTAAAGAGTCTTTCGCATCTCTGTGGAGGAATTTTGTTCCACTCTTCTTTACAGAATTGTTTTAATTCAAAAACATTGGAGGATTTTCCAGCATAAAAGTCCTGTTTGAGATCATCCACATAATCTCAATCAGACTTCAATTAAACCACTTCAAAACTTTATTTAGTTTGTGTTTGTTTTTTAATCCATTCAGAGGTGAACTTGTTTGTGTGCTTTGGGTCATTGTCCTGCTGCAGAACCCATGTACTCCTGAGCTTGAGGTCAGTAAGGAACAGATGGATGGATTCTGATTCTCCTTCAGGATTTTCTGGTAAAGAGCAGAATTCCTGCTTCCATCGATTACCGCAAGTTACCCAGCAGCCCCAGACCATCACACACACACACACTACCACCACCATGTTTAACTTTCAGTTTGATGTTCTTTTCTTTTCTGAACTTATGTGTTTTATAGTTTTACGCCAGATGTAATGGGACACACACCTTCCAAAAGTTCCACTTTTGTCTCGTCAGTTTAAAGAATATTTATTGAATCATTAACACTGATCTTAACTGAGGCTTTATGTGAGATCCTGCAGTTCTTTAAATGTTGTTCTGGGTTCTTTTGGGACCTCCTGGATGAGTTCTTCATGCCCTTTTGGAGTAATTTTGTTTGGTCGGCCGGTCACTCCTGGGAAGGTTCACCAGTGTTCCATGTTTTCTCATTCATTCATTAGTGAATAATAGTGAATCACTGTGGTTCTCTGGAGTCTTAAAGCTTTAGAAATGATTTTATAATCCTTTTCCAGACTGATAGATGATCAATGACTTTGTTTTCTCATCTGTTGTTGAGTTTCTTCAGATTGGGGTATAATAATAATAATGTGCTGCTTTTTGAGATCTTTTATCTCACCTTTTTATCTACTATTTGTTTGATATTTATTCACTGTTACTCTTTGTGCAATAATACTGGTCACACCCTACCATAATTATATCTCCTCTGACCTTATCTTAGCGGCACTAGATGTATACAATTTTTCTCCTTTACTATATATATTTTTTTAAGTATTGTTATATATTTCCTGTAATTTTTTGTATATATAGTTTTAGTATTATTTGTTTATATATTTTCCTGACCTGTTTTTCTGTCCTTTTCTCTCATCTGCTGTAATATTGCAAATTTCTCCATTGTGGGATTAATAAAGGATTATCTTATCTTATCTTATCTTTTCTTATCTTATCTTTTCTTATCTTATCTTAAGTTGTCAGACAGGATCTATTTAAGTGATTTCTTGATACTACAGGTCTGGCAGTAGTCAGGCCTGGTTGTGGTTAGTAGTGAAATTGAATTAAACTTTCTAAAAAAATTAATTAATCACAGTTAATTTATAGGGACCACTGATATAAAGTCAGAGTTTATACCTGAAAACTTTATATATATATTTTAAATATTATAACCCAACCCATTTTATTATTTCTGCTCCTCAATTCTTCAAGTGTGTTTCACTCTGTGATAGTGAAAATAAAGCAAACGTTAAGAGCTCAGCTCTAAGCTCTAAGTTTTTCAGGCCTGGTTGTGTTTATGGTATAGCACCTCCTCACCTAACAGACTCACTGTGTTTACATTCCATCTCCAGTCCTCTTTATAGTAAGAGCTGACCTACTTCACACACTGAAATACAGAAATAGAGCGCAGACACATCTCTGCTTTTATTATAACACTTTTTTACAGATTTTTACTGATACACATCTGCTTTCTGACAGTATCCACCTTTACGAGCTGTACAAAAAAGATCTTAACATATTTCTACCTTTATTTTAGTGTTCTTTAGTTGCTTTGTTTATTCGTTTTAATTGTAATACAGTCAAACTGTTAAACACGGTGGAGGTAGCCTCGAAATTTGGGTCTGTTTTGCTTTCAGTGGAACTGACACATTGCACAAAGTGGACAGAATGATAAAGAATGAGAACTACCTTAGAATTCTTCTGTATAATCTCAAACAATCAGCTTGGTGGTTGAAATTTGGACATAACCGGATGTTCCAGTGAGACACTGAAATCAAAGGTCACATCAGAGATAGCTGTGAAATGGATTTCGCAAGCTAAATGATATAGCTATTTATTTGTATTTTTTATATAATCATATACAGCTCTGGAAAAAAATAAGAGACCACTTGAATTATCTGAATCAGTTTCTCTGATTTTGCTATTTATAGGGTTATGTTTGAGTAAAATGAACATTGTTGTTTTATTCTATAAACTACAGACAACATTTCTCCCAAATTCCAAATAAAAATATTCTCATTTAGAGCATTTATTTACAGAAAATGAGAAATGTCTGAAATAACAAAAAAGATGCAGAGCTTTCAGACCTCAAATAATGCAAAGAAAACAAGTTCATATTCATAAAGTTTTAAGAGTTTTAAGAAATCAATATTTGGTGGAATAACCCTGGTTGGTTTTTAATCACAATTTCTTTTCATGCATCTTGGCATCATGTTCTCCTCCACCAGTCTTACACACTGCTTTTGGATAACTTTATGCTGCTTTACTCCTGGTGCAAAAATTCAAGCAGTTCAGTTTGGTGGTTTGATGGCTTGTGATCGTCCATCTTCCTCTTGATTATATTCCATCATTTTTAGTGGTGTCTTGACCACAGCACTTTAACCCTTTGAGGTATGGTGGTCACGATAAAAACCTCCTAATTTTTCTTATTCCTCACTTTGAAATCAATCATGTTTACAGGGGAAATTTGTACATTTACTGAAATCGTTTTTCTGGGTACAGTAAAAAATGTGGCTACTAAATCTGCTAAAATCGGGTTAAAAACTGTACAATGCATTATTATTAAACAGTGGAATAACACTAGAACTCAGGGTTATGTTGTTTAATAGTGAAAGTAAGAGCTTTCCAACACACACACTGTAGTGAAGGGAACTGAAAGGATTAAAAGGGAATAAATAGCTTTGTGTGTAGCTTTAAGAAAAGCTCTTATCAGTAGGGATGGGAATTGATAAGATTTTTCCGATTCCGATTCCCTTATCGATTCTGTGAAACGATTCGATTCCTTATCGATTCTCTTATCGATTCCAATTTGGGGAAAAAAGGAGAGCAAACAGTTTCATAAGCACCAACTTTGTTTACTTAAATATCATACGACCTTACAAATTTAACAACAAGGTCAACATGTCCACAACAATGTGCAACTGGCAATATGGAAATGTATCAAATACTCTCTAATAATGTTGTGTGCGCAGATGTTTGTGCATATTTGATGTATTCCCTCCCGGCGATGTTATCAAAAATTTACAATGGTTGCAAAACGCCCTGTTGCCATCCTTGTGTAGCGTGAAATGAAGCCAAACTTTCGAGCATTTTAACCTAGTGGACGCCATTGAAAAGACGTGCTTACTGAATCATGCATAACTTGCTTAACATGCGTAACTTGTGTAACTTGCGTGATCGTGCTGTCTGGAATCGATAAGAGAATCATTAAGCAAGGTGCCAAACGATTCTGTGGAATCGAAACACACGGAATCGATTCTCAACAGGAATCGATTCTCGATTCCCAAGCCTACTTATCAGTGAGATCAAGGTAAGAAGAGAGGCAGGTGAAGTGAAGTGATGCAACCATCATGCCTAGTGCTACCTAGCGCTGGGTAATTTTCACGATTAATACGGTTAATTCGAGTTACAGTTTTAATGCGATTTTCAAAATGGATTAATTGAAAACGCTACTCATTTCTGAAGTGTTTATCTTGGATACGGCGCCTCCCGCAGACGCATATTTTCTAAACATTCCTCTGTGGACGGAGCTCATACCAGAAAAAAATTCCAGCACCTTTGACATGAACATACGGTGGGATAAAGCTTATATTTATTTAGAAATAATAACTCTACCACTTCTAAAAACTGAAGCGGCATCGTTTACCGGTGAGGATCCGTGATAAATGGTGTAAAACAATAATAATCTCTCCTTCAAAGTTTCTTCTGTGACTCGTTTAGTGTGTTATTTTTTAATTTGTTAATTTTTAGTCACTAACCTGCATTCTGAAGTATAATCCAGTGTCTGTCAGTGTGTGAGTTTCTCATCGGCTGTGTAGATACGAGGTCAGCGCATGATTAAACCTAGTTTTGAACCATTTCTTTGTTATCTGTAGTTTGATTTTTAGTAGGGGAAAAAATAATTGATTATAATTAAAAATCAGATTTTTGTGAAAAAATCGAAGATTATTTTTTTAGACCATAATCGTCCAGCACTAGTGCTACAATACAAGGTGGAGGCTGGGATGGGGGCGGGGCTATGATCTAGGTGGGGTTGATGTTGCAGTTGGTCTGCAGGTCTAGGTTCAGCAACAGTAAGTGCCAAAAGAATGGATTTGCTCTTCTCTGGTGGCACAGGTTTATTCTAAGAGGACGATGCCAGGAATCATAAAAAATTAACTTTTAAAAGCAATTCTTATTCTCATTGAGGGCCTGAAAGGGTTAATGAACATCTACAGAAGCTCTGAGCTCCAGATGGGCCGGACAGAAGCAGGAGCCTGAGTTTCCTCAGGCAGGGCAAACACATCCATCAGCCCAGTGTCACCATCCACCACACACTGCTCACCAGTGCATAACTCACACCAACACCAGTTATTAACACGCTACACACTGTTTCACACACTCTTACACACACTGTAGTCAGCAGATATTTAGTAAAATAGCCTATTTAGCCAGAATAGCCCATTTTCTATGTGTTTATTACTATACACACATTAATACTTGTTGTCGGCAGTAAATTGTGTAACTCGGACAGCGTTTTCCTAAAGAGCAGAGCCGAACCGAACTTTACGTCACAGTAATGCAGATCATTGTGTTCGCTGATGCTGTTCTGAAGTGTGTGATGCAGGACGGCAGGAAGTGGGCACTTAGACGTGTTGTAGCTTCTTCCTGTCAGTGTTGCGACTTAAAAATGTACTCTGGAGCTCAACTTGGAAAAGCTTTATGTATTTCTTGCCTCTTAAAAGTCTCATTACATCGTTTTAAAATTAATTAAAAAAAATGTGTAGTTGTGGTCTCTAGTATGAATGAATGAAAGTGCTCCAGTGATCCAGTATAACCCTACTTTAGTCCGGTGGAGGTGTGGGCGGGGAGTAACAATATGATTTTGGCTCTTGTTTGTGAATATATTGATACATGCAAACATATCGGTTTTGATTGGCTATTAGCACTGTAACACCAGGAGGCAGCGATATGAACAACAGTTAGAAACATGTTAAAATAAAGACATTTTTACACTAATAACAGTCTTTGTAATGTCATATGTTACTTTACAACATGTGTAATAATGCCCTGCTAAGTGCAGTTCAGCCATTAAACTAGTCTTAGAGTCTCTGTAAAAAAAAATGCCAAATCCACAGGAGATCCTATTTAAATCTCTAGATCACTACACACAGAGGTGGGTAGTGCAGAAAGTCCTGAAAGTAAAAGCTTTTCCTGATCGACTCATTTTTCTGTATATTTTCTTTTACTAGCTACTGCAGACAATAGAGGCTGAGGAAAAGTTTCATGTGCAGCATCATAAACAACTCAGAGAGACCTACTGTATTTCACAAACAACAAGC
Source organism: Astyanax mexicanus (assembly GCF_023375975.1). NCBI lineage: Eukaryota > Metazoa > Chordata > Actinopteri > Characiformes > Acestrorhamphidae > Astyanax > Astyanax mexicanus. The sequence continues at coordinate 49,699,104 of NC_064418.1, read as the reverse complement.
AAAAGTGGATAAAGGACACCTTTAATGTGTTTGAGAGCATCAGTTAAAGTAAAGTAGTGAAGAGGTAGAGTTACAGGTATACAGTGAATAGTGAATATTTGAGTAATGTTATAATCCAGATTATGAGAAGCAACAACTACTCAACTAAATAAAGAAAAAATACTTTTAAGAAGAAATGAAGGTGAGTCAATCTGAAAAGAAGATTTTCAAGAACTTTAAATGTATTCTCAAGTGCAGTCGTTATGATGATGAAACTGGCACTCATCAGGACTGCCCCAGGAAAGGATGAGCAAGAGTTTCCTCTGTTGTACCGAGTATTTTGGTTTGTTTAAAACTTTTACGTTACTACATGATTCCTTTTATGATCGTTTCCAATATATGTATTCTGTGCACTGTCCACACAATATAAGGTTTGAGCTAGAATTATTAAAAGTATGTCAAATAGTGGAAAAACGCAAAAATGTTGATATAGGCCCTATTAAGGTTTTTATTGCTGTGGCTGATAAGGATCAGATAATGTTGGCCATAAAACCACCTGTGATTCACCTGTGAAAGGTAAATTGAATATTTATATGAAGCTGGTGATTCAGACTCCCTTGTGAGCCGGAACACCGGCTCATATTTGGTCACATTATTTCTTTCCGGATCATGAGCACCATGGCAGCCAATGATCATCCACCAGGCTAAGACCCTCTTCTATGGGAAAATGAAGAAATGGGGACTGTCAGAGATAAATAAATCATGAAGTTTGGGGGTGTGTAGTGATGAACTCTGAAGCTGACTTTATTATACAACTTTGGACACGGTAGAGATTCAGGATCAGGAGTTCATTGATTTAGATGGTGAGCGAATATTTTTGACGATATATTTAAAATAAATAACCTGCACTAGACGATCTACAGCAGCTTATAAAACCCTGCACTGCAGTTTCACTCGCCTGTTACTAGACTTCACAAATGCTTCTAGGAACTATAAACAGACTAAATGTTTGCTGCATGATCTTTATACACGTACACGCCGCACGCTCGCCGCCTCTTACGGCAGGAAGTGGGGTTTTGGCCAGTTCCCTCATGGCCATGTCATAGCAACCAGTGACTTTACTGGCGGGTTTGAGGACGGCTATATCCTGGTGATGAAAAATACGAGCCATTACTGTAAAACAAAGCCATCCCTCACAAAATAAACCCCAACACAGAATCTGCTCAGGATAAAGAATTACTGTACCTTTACTGGATTTTTACTGAGCAGTATCTGTGCTTAAGGTCATGCACACACTCAGACACACTCAAGCATGGAAAATCACAGACTGTGTCAAAATTGTGTACTACACACACACAGGCGTAAAAATTTCATTCACTCAGTCCATTCATTACTCTGTAGGTAGAATCAAGTATAGATACTAGGGTTTAATAAAATACTTCTGTACAAGTTGAAGTAGCAGCTCAAGCTTTTTAATCTTTAAGTAAAAGTATTTAAAAAAAGTACTGGATTCAAAACTACTTAAAGTATAATAGTAAAGTAAAGTAAAGGGAAAATAAAGCCATTAAGAACAAAAGCTTAGGCGGCAGCACATATAGAGTCATATAGTGCACTACCCCTTCCCCCTCCCCAAAACACATTTTTTTAGGCCATAATGGCTATAATGTTAATTTTTTTGCTTTTGTTTTAATTTCATACTTTCATACTTTAATTTCATACTTTATTTATGCAGTATTTGTATGTACATAAGTAATAAATACAAAGAAAAGAGTTGTACAAATCTTCTCATTCAATGTTTTTCACATAAGGAATCATGTAGTAACTTAAAAGTGTTAAATAAACCAAAATACTCTGTGAAGTATTTAGATGCTCTTATCTGGGGAGCTGTTTGTTAACATGCAGTTTCTGAGGCTGGAAACTCTGATAAATATATGCTGTACAACAGAGGAAACTCTCGCTCTTTCTTTCCTTCCTTACCTCATAAAGCTGATGTGCAAAGCTAAATAATACCGTATTAACATACTAAACAATTATATATATATATATTTCTTCATAGATTGGATGACTTTAGTATTAACCTACAATAGGGGACAATTAAGGAGTGTCCAACATTTTAGGAGCTTCTAGACTTCCATCTAGAACTATGTATATAGTATCTACTAGTATTGATGCATAGTAAAAGCTTTTTTTTTTTTTTTTTTTACTAATTTAATGTGATTTAGAACACTTTTTAATAGAGAGATTTATCTGGATAGGTGTATGGTTCATAAAATAAAAACATTATACACAGGCTTCCAATGTGAATGGAAAAAAAAACTATTAAATATTTTGGTTAATTTGATTTATTTACTATATAGATTTTATAGTAGAATATTAGTCTTTTTTTTCTGTGTATTATAGACAAAATATTTTTTGTATTAATTTTGTTTTCCAACGCTGAATTAATGTAAAGAGGACTTTTAATTTATAAAGGACTTTTAAGCTAGATTGGTCGCTGGCTGCGCAGGAAGTGGAGGAGGTCTGCTGGAGCTAGTGGAGGTCACTGAGAGGGATTTTTGTTATTATAGGTGAGTTTATTTAATATTTTAATGCGGTTTAATGAGTGTATGATTAGTTTAGCGGGTGTAGATAATGCTTAGAGGGGTTAATTTAATGCTTTTTGTGTTTAAAGGCTGTAAAACTGCAAATTAATCAGTTTAATCGCGGGTTTTCTTTAAGGTCGGGTTTGCAGATAGCTTAGCTTAGCTTAGCTGAGTTACATTTAAACCATTAAACTGAACAGATGCGTGTTTTACTGTATATTATATTAATATTATTTTTAAAGAAGCTCTTTTTAACGGGTTGGGAGGTTAATAATCTAAAAGTAACTGTTTAGGTTAAAGTTTTAAAGAGCTGCTGCTGTATTATGGAGATAAATCAGTTTGTTATGGTTTATTTATTAACCAAATTTACTGACTAATTGAATGGATGCTGTAATTTATTAATTGCACACGCAGGCCCACATTGTTTCTATATCTACTAAACCCTGTTGTAGTTTTGTTGTATTTTCTCATTTTCATTTATCATGAAATGCATTCATAATAATTATTGTAAACCGATAATATATAATTAGTGTCATCGTTAATTAAATATTTTAAAGGGCTTTTTAACATAAATAGGATTGTTAATCCAAAAAAGTACTTTTGACCTAGAAATCGTCTCTGGCTGTTGTAGTTGTGTTTACATTTATTATGAAATATATTAGTATTAATCACTGTCATGAGATAATACTTAATTGTATCATTAATCATTATTATTTTGCAGAGATATAAAACCACTAATTTTGGATGAAGGTTGGATATTTAAAAATTACACCTTAATTTCAGTGTTTTTTCATTATTTTTAAAATGTTCTGTAATGTAGATTAATACTAAAGTCACTCAAGTTATAAAGAAAAACATGAAATTATTATTACAAAAAAAACATTAAACAAATCAGAATATGTTTATTATTTTAGATTCTTTCAAGTTGCACCTCTTGCTTAGATGAGAGCTTTACACATCTGTACATCTTTCACCTGGAATTCAGGCTTTCAGTTAACAGCTGTGCTGAACTCATCAAGAGTTAATTATTTGATCTCTTAATAAAGTGTTTGAGTTACAGGTATACAGTGAATAGTGAATATTTGAGTAATGTTCTAATCCAGGTGAGAAGCAACAACTACTCAACTAAGTAAAGAAAAATACCTAAAGAAAAAATATAGGTCCAACTCTTTCAAGACCTTTGTAAGTATCCTCAAGTCCAGTCACATAAGAAAGACCATCAAAAACATTATGATGATGAAAGTGGCACTCATCAGGACCACCACAGGAAAGGAAAAAACAAGAGTTTATCAGAGTTACCAGACTCCGAAAGCTCCCCTGATAAGAGCACCTACATGCTTCACAGAGTATTTGAAATGCTTTTTGTTATTTTGCCAAATATGGACATTTTATATTCCAATTTCTTGTAATATTGTGTGTGTTTGTGTTTAAGGCAGTGATGGGTGGGGATCATGGGCACAGCAAGCTGTCCATGCCGGACTACAAAACCTGGAAGTGGGAGGGAACACCGCTGGAGGCGACCCAGCAGCGGCTCGCTCGCAGGGGGCTGAGGGACCCGTGGGCACGGTGAGTCCGGTAACGGAGTATTGCACCCAATACTAGTGTTAATACTAGATAAAAATAAGATAAAAATCTGATTAATCACAAAAGAATTGTTCTTCTTAAGACTAAGCTTATAATAATAGGTATTGAAATAAAAATAAATGAAAGGATCAGTGTTAGATTGGCAATTTAGTGGTGATTTAGTGATCTATTGGTGTCAGTCAATTAAAAAAATAATTGTATTAGACATAGCAATATTCAAAATCATGATTAGGAAATGTAAATTCAGTTTTTTTCCTGTATTTTTGAAAAGAAGACAGAAACAGAAATTGAGAGCTTTAATGGAGAAGGTGAACTCTAGCTACATATTCCAACTTAGAAAGGAAACGTGTCAGTGTGTGTAATCCATATATCAGCATAAATGAAAAGAAATCTACTTTCTGAACAAAGCAGTAGTAAACCAAGCCAATAATACGCAGAGATGTATATTTAATTTTAGCATTTTACTTCTATTTAAGTCACATTTTAATAGAGCTCTTATACTTTTACTCAAGTCTGAGTCTCTTGCAAAGTCATATTAGTTAATGTTTTGTTCAATAACAATAATAAAACTAATAAATGGTAAAATATGTGAATAATATCTTAAGCTTTAATTATTGTTATAGGCTAGAAATATTAGAAATATTCAGGATTGGATAATTGATATTTGCAGTTCTGTTATTTAGCCCACATGGTGGCGCCATTATTCCACATTTATACACTTAATCATATCTTATCGTAACAAAAGCACAGCCTGCTTTATTTATTCGTTCATATATTAATTTATAGCAATACTGATACCAGTTGTGTGCCATATCGTATCGTACACAATAATATCGCCAACATTTTAGAATATTGTCAACGATATTATACAAATATATACTAAAATATGGTACCATATCACCCAACCTTAATTATATGGAGATATCTGGAGTGCATTATTATTAATATTAGTATCATGACTGATCACTCTGGATCATTGACTCCTGTTCACAAATCACAAACCTGATCAAAATTTGTGTATTTTTTTTTTATATCTCAGTTAAGGGTGTGCCATATCATATCGTATGCAATAATAACAAAGAAACTAATAATACACTCCAAATATCTCCATATATCCAGGATTAAAGTATATAAAATCTGTCTCTAGTAGATATATAATGAGAAATGAGAACAGTGTGAATTTTTCTTTTGATAAAAACAGTAAAAAAAAAGTAGAACCATGATGTGATAATTAGGGGTGGGTGATATGACACCATATTTCAGGGTATAATATCTATTGTTCACCATATAAAAAAAATGTTAATGCTCTTGATGATATTATTATTATTATTATTATTATTTATATTTTATTTTTTTTTAGGAATGAGGCCTGGAGGTACGCCGGCAGCTTCGGGAAAGCCGTCACCTTTAAGGATGTTCTGATGCGTGGGTTTAAGGCGGGATTCGCTGTGTTCGCCGTGGCGCTGGCTGTGGAGTACGCGTTCTTCCCTCCGAAGAAGTCTGATCACTGAGAGCTGATCACTGAGATCTGATCTCTGGAAAAACATCTGAAGCTGAAGAAGAGCCGCTTTCCATCAGACTCTTACACTTCCTGCAGGCTCCTGAGCCTCCTCCATCACACTCACCTGCTACTGTGTGATCAATTGTGAGCGTTGTGTCACTAAATTAATAATAAATATGAATTCTGTGAGTTTGATTTTTGCACTTCCTGTAGATTCCTGAGATTCCTCTGTTTACATACACCATGAAAATCAAGCTTGTTTGGCTTCTTTCTGATTGTAGATGCTGATGGGAGATCACCTGTAGATTCTATGATACGATACTGTGATACATGAGAAGATGAAACTGAAACTTCACGTGAAGCATTGGTATTAGTCATACAGGGGTTGGACAATAAAACTGAAACTGAAACACCTGTCATCATTTTAGTGTGGGATTTTAGGTTTCATGGCTAAATTGGAGCAGCCTGGTGTTCAATCTTCATTAACTGCACATTGCAACAGTAAGAGCTGTAAGAGTGTGAAGGTTCAATTAGCAGAGTAAGAGCACAGTTCTGCTCTAAATATTGCAATGCACACAACATTATGGGAGACATACCAGAGTTCAAAAGAGGACAAATTGTTGGTGCACGTCTTGCTGGAGCATCTGTGACCAAGACAGCAAGTCTTTGTGATGCATCAAGAGCCATGGTATCCAGGGTAATGTCAGCATACCACCAAGAAGGACCAACCACATCCAACAGGATTAACTGTGGACGCTGTAAGAGGAAGCTGTCTGAAAGGGATGTTCGGGTGCTAACCCGGATTGTATCCAAATAAACATAAAACCACGGCTGATCAAATCACGCAGAATTCAATGTGCACCTCAACTCTCCTGTTTCCACCAGAACTGTCCGTCACCACAATCAATTACTGTGCTCTAAAACCAGGTGTTTCAGTTTCATTCTCCAACTCCTGTATGTAGTCTAGTATGAAGATGATCCGTGCAAAGACTCAAGAGAACTCCAGACAAACTCCAGTCCAACTAAACTTCTTTAATATATTTACATTCTACTAAAATACATTAATTTACAATGGGGCATAGAAAAATGTGTTTTGGGGAGGGGTTTTCAGTGCACTATAGGACTCTGTGGGCGTGGCCTAATATTTTGTTCTTAAAGGCTTTTTATTTTTTGCCTTTTCGTTACTTACTTGTACTTTTATGCTTTAAGTAGTTTTGAAAGCAGTACTTTTTCACTTTACTTTTTTCTTAAAGAGTAAAAAGCTTGAGTTGATTCTTCAACTTCTACGGAAGTATTTTATTAAACCCTAGTATCTATACTTCTACCTACAGTAGAGTAGAGAGTGGAGATACTTTTCACACCTTTGCTGTCAGTTTCTAATAGGTGAGGATGATGTTTTTTATGTACTTTGGTACTCAGACAGATGGCCAATCATCTGTGTCTCACCGCTATCTGAAGCACACTTCTGCTGCCCAATCAGCTCTCTCTCCGGCCCCACCCCTAAACCCATACATCACCCTGTGGCCAAATTTGACCTGGGGGTGGAGTCAGCTAAAATCGGGGGGTTTAGTTACACTTTAACCTCTTTATTTGTAGTATTAAGTAACTTTTCACAGGTGACACAGCTGACTTGAAAGTCTCACTCTCTCAGACACCCATACAAACACACTCCCACTGTTTTAAATTTAGACCTGTTTAAACCCACAACATCCTGACTGCAGCAGATGCTCTAGTTACGCCAGTGTCCTTTTTAAGAAAAACAGGATATTTTTAAACCAGTACAAGCTGTACTGTACTTGTTCTCCGAATTTAACACCTCAAATATCTCATTATATAAATAACTACCAGTAAACTATGGTTTTAAAGCAGTAGTGGTAAACTGTAAAGTCTTTAGCCAGCCGTTTTTGTTCTGTAAATGTTTTAAAACAGCATTAAACATAAAACAGACAGACTTTGTTAAAATGTTCGGCTTAGGTGTGACGTCCTTCCCAGCTTTCGTCATACGATATTCTAAGGTACAGTAAATGAAACGCAGCACAGTTACAACATGGAAATATATGTAAATGTCTTTTACGTGGGTGAAAAGATTCGTAAATGTTGTATGTAAACTCGTCTTAGTCAGTCAGTTTTATGAGGTAGAGTCTCCTGGAATTCATGCTTTCAGTTAACAGCTGTGCTGAACTCATCAAGAGTTAATTACTTGAATTTCTTGTCTCTTAATAAAGTGTTTGAGAGCATCAGTTAAAGTAAAGTAGTGAAGAGGTAGAGTTACGGTGAATAGTGAATATTTGAGATTATGAGAAGCAAAATCTACTCAACTAAATAAAAAAAAGGGTCAGTCAATCCAAAAAGAAGGTTTTCAGGAACTTTGAAAGTATCCTCAAGTGCAGTCACCGCAAAGAGCATCAAAAATATATAATGGTGAAACTGGCACTAATCAGGACCCCCCCAGGAAAGGATAAGCAAGAGTTTCCTTTGTTTAACAGGATCCATGATACATGATTCCTTATGTGTTCCTTTATAGTTTGATAGATCACTTCACTATTAATTTACTATGTAGGAAAAATGAGAAAAAAAAACATTGAATGAAGGTCAGTTTTGAAAGTACGACATCAAAAATGTTATAATGATGGAACTGGCACACATCAGGACCACTCCAGAGTAAGTCTTGCTGTTTGAACCTGAGGTAGGAATGATCTATTAGCAGGTTAGTTGGCACTACTTTGTTTGGATAGAGTTAGTTTTTGCCTAATATGGAGAATTCCTGACTGAGAATGAAACTGAAGCTGACAATTTGTGAGATTCTTGTGGTCCACACCTCAGGAAGTGTGACTGGAATGAAAGGAATGCTGCCCACTCAGATTTTAGGATTCTGAGGAAGGAAAGGATCGATTTTTTTTTTGTTTTTACTGACTGCAACAAACAGTGATGAAGTTACCTTTTTCATAGTTTTTAAAATAATTTATTTAAAATTTTATGCCAATTACTTAACTCACTCAATTAGGACATATAGGGCCAAATTTTAGTGATATAGGCAAGTCGTCAACTGTGCACCGTGTAGCTTGGGCGTGTCAGTGTGTGTCTTTGCTATCGTAACGATGGGAAAAGTACACCTTGCGTGGCTCAAGAAACACACAAAAGTCATGTACTAATTCTCTATTTAATCAATCATGGGTGTTGTTAATAATTTTGGGCATAACATCAAAACAAACCAATCAGAGTGTCTCTTGCTCGTCATTCCCTTTAAGAGTAGACCAGGTGAGCTATGACAGATTTGGTGGATTGCTATTTTAACGGTGCAGCTACCTAGACAACAAACGTTTCTCTTAAAGCAGAGGAAACTGAGCTGCTGGTTGACGCTGTGAAGGAGCTCCAGCAGCTCATTTACAGGAACAGCAATGTTATTTTATTTACTATTCTGTTTATTGTTGAAGATCGTGTTGAACGTCTGACTGTTGGTGTCTGTCTAGGTTGTATTCAGTCAGTGGAGCTCCTGTGTTTTCTGTTACCAAGATAAACAAGCAAAACTCCAGTAATGTACCTGAACACACCTCATTTCCAGAACACCACGCCCATCAGTGTAGATATATTCAGAAGAACTGTTGCTATTCAAACAATACAGGGGGAAGTAGTGAAAATAGACTGTTGGAGGGGTGTAAGATAGCAATGAGCATCACAATGTGCCAAGCACATTCTCCAATCACTAATAATGACAATCCTCCAATACACGGAAAGCCAGGTACTACCTCTTTCTACTTGGAGGAAAGCACCTGTGTTGATAATTCACTGCCAAGATAGCGATTAAAGTCTGACTGTTGGTGTCTGTCTAGGTTGTATTCAGTCAGTGGAGCTCCTGTGTTTTCTGTTGCCAAGATAAACAAGCAAAACTCCAGAAATGCACCTGAACACACCTCATTTCCAGAACACCACGCCCATCAGTGTAGATATATTCAGAAGCTCTGCTGCTGCTTAAACCAGCCGAAAAAATAAAGCAAATTTAGTATAAGAAAAGAGCAAAGCCTTATACAGGTCACTGCATTTCTACGTGAAACAGTGTGTTGCAAAGCATCACTTAAGCATTTCATGCATTTCAGACAGTCACACTATTAATATAAAGACAGGAAGGCCACTTATTTCCGTCAGCAGAAATGTTCTCTCACATGAGGAAACGCTCACTCGTACAGAAAACCACAAACCCAGAGCATGTGGTGATGATATGACCAGATGTTTGACCAGATAACGACCATACCTCACATACTGATAGAAGCGTACCGCAGGTACCCTCATCACAAAAGCGTGAGAAAACTGCATGACCATGTATCTCACACACATCCACAACCTCATACTAAATGAGACTAGAGGTCATACTCTATACAGCTTTCTTAAAGTGTGACCCTATAATGTCAAACCAACTGTACCATTTACAGATACGTACAGATTTTACGAAATTTACTGTTGATTTGACAGGTTACATTTTGAGAAAGTTTAACATTAAAGGAGAACTCTGGTGTAAAATGTACTTTTATTGTAGTAAAACATGATAAAATGTTCTTATCTTTGATCAGAGATCCAGAAATTTTAACAGTTTGTTCAAACACCCTTCAGACTGGGTGATACGGGGCATAATTAACCCTGATAAATCACTTTTTACACCCTTATCCAGCTCAAAGTTGCTCCACACCTCCTTACTAGAATCTGGAGAGCCCTGACATTTAAAACGAGGCATTAATTACTTAAAAAGTGCACAAGAAGCTTATTAAAAAGCATCCCATAACCTTACTAGCTTCAGCTCCGAGCGCCGCCATTACTGTACTGATAATGACATAGACCTATATATACATATAGACTCCACATAGTGTAGCAGCCGGCGCCAGGAGTAATGAAGGCGCTCGGAGCTGAAGCTAGTATTATGGGATGTAAACAGTCTCTATTAATAAGCTTCTTGTTCATATTTTAAGTTATTAATGTCTCGTTTTAAATGTCAGGGCTCTCTGGATTCTAGTAAGGAGGTGTGGAGCAACTTTGAGCTGGATAACGGTGTAAAAAGTGATTTATCAGGGTTAATTATGCCTTGTATCACCCAGTCTGTTGTTTGTTGGATAAACTGTTAAAATTTCTGGATCTCTGAACGCTGTGGGAGAACAGAGGTGTACTATTCATCAAAGATAAGATGTTTTACTACAACAAAAGTTAATTTTACACCAGAGTTCTCCTTTAATTAAAAGTGTTGAATAAACTTAAATATTGTACGAAGCCTTAGGTTTTTGAGGCTGGTGACTCTGATTAACTTATCCTGTACAACAGAGGGAACTCTTGGTGAACTCTTCCTTTCCTGCGGCGGTCCTGATGAGAGCCAGTTTCATCATCATAACATTTTTGACCGTCTTTGCGGTGACTACACTTGGGGATATTTCTTTTCAGATTGACTGACCTTCATTTTTTCTTTATGTAATTTTTCTTCTTAACATATTTAAGTAGTTGAGTAGATGAGTGGACGTAATCACGGGTAGTGATTTATTACATAAACGATAAACCAAATAAAAAAAACAAATGCGGGAAAGGTTAGGGGTTAACTTAAGACGATATAACTTATGAAAAGTATGGAGAAAACAAACTTACCGATGAGAAATATAAAATATAAAAAATATATAAAAGACTCAACAAGGAAAACAGAAACGAAGAGACTTATATACACAAGGAGGATTGGGAAAACCTGGGGCTAGAAACGAGGGGGCGGAGTCACAAATTAAAACAGGTGACAACATTAATAAATAGGTTGGGGCGGAGGCAAGACAATAAAAAAATTAGGAACACAAGACAGGAGAACAGAGGACAGGAAATGAAAGGACAAAAAAAATAAAAAAAGGAAAACCACCAGACAGACACAGGCTAAAACATGACACAATGATTGATTTCTGTCTGTATAGCTAATCAAAAACAACAGTTTAAAAACATTTAGCATTATTTTTTAACATCTGCATTTATTTATTTTACATATTTTATTAGATTCAATTAGATTTAAGGTTTAAACACATGTAATATATCAAATAAAAACTCTCCATGTGTTTGGGGGTGCTAATGAACATGTATAGGGGGGCAATAGCCCCCCTCAAACATAATTGCGTCGTCCGTGTGTCCCACTGATCTGACTCACTCACACATACGTGGTCTCAAATCCCATCTTTACGGTAAATGACTAAATGGCGCAAAAGGTCAAAACAAACATGAATAACACATTTATAGCACCATGATACAGGTGCTATAACCACATATAACACATTAAACTGAAACTCACACTAAGTATGAACCAGAACGTTTCACCACGGTGGTCTCTAACACCCCACCCCCAACCCGAATGTGGGTTTTTAGGGGCTTCGATTGCCTTTTTTGGGGGTCTCAAGCACTTCTAAAACAAGTTCTAACTCTGTCTATAAGTGAAAGCAAAAGGTTTTGATTTTATTGTTTTTTCTTATAACGATAGTTGAATGAAAAATAAGAAAAATCACAAAATATTAAAGTCTGCTTGTACATTGGTTAGAATTAGAAGAAAATTGAAAGAAAATTTAAAAAAGTGTGGAATCAAAAACGAAGATTTTAAAGTGTTATAATTAATACCTTGAGCTGAATAAATAGGCATAATATCAAAATCAATCATAAAACTTGAATAAATTACTACCTACTTAGTAAATTTACGAGCAGTGTTAATTTATCACTACAAGTGTGTCACACGTCCCAATTCCTTTGCAGACTTTTCCAACTTAATGAACTCTATCTCCCAAAATGCACCTCCCAAAATGTAGATCAGCCTCACCTGAGTTCTGATTCCATTCAGCTGTTAACGATGTATAAATACCTACATGTTTGCTTAGCCTGCTGTGAATATTGCAGAGTGTTATTTGTGTCTTTTAACTCAAATTTTTGTCTTGCCCTCTTTGCTTGTGTATCTCGGTGTTTTGTTCTTGTTTTTGACCCTTATTTTTTGTCTACAGTTTATCCCTTTTGAACAATGTTTTGACTTATATTTTTTGTTAGTTTTGTTTTTTCTTAGTTTGTAGAAGAGACCGGGTATGGTTGTAGCACTTTTTCTTGTGATTTTCCAATAAATCAAAAAATATTTACACTGGAATAGCAAATTCTAACTCATTTTAACAATATTAACTACTGCAATACTGTATTTAGTTGGGTTTATAAAATATGTACAGGTTACAACATTTATTTTAATACAGTCATTTGATCTCTGGACAGTATCCAAAAAAACATCTAACATGAAAGTAAACCTAAAAAACCCTTTACCTAAAAATGAAAACACTTCTGGTGATGAAAATCTCTAGGATTTTGTAATGAGGCTTATTTCTGTGTTAGCACAGTTAGACAGTGTAGTGAGTGTAGTCACTCTGGCTTGTTTTTATAATTGTAGGACTATGTTTTCTATATTAAAATTACTTCTAGTATCTCCCTCCAGTCTGTGAAATGACAGAGTGTTGCTGTAATGCTGGTAGACTGTGTAATCGTTCCACTGTTCCTAAAAGTGAAAGTACGTAGTGCACTAAAAGCAGAACTGGATTTCCTGTATTCTGACACTGTGTTAACGTCATAGGATTCCATTACAGATGAACCATTCATTCATACACCCACTGTCACAGCACGCACCACTCTGAGCTCTGAAACACTGCAGGTAAGACTCTCTTTATTACTGTAATTATAGATTTATACACTGTAAAAGCAGACCTGTTTAACCCTTTCAGATCTATATTCTTATTTCTTGTGTATTTCTTGCATTTAACACAGAATGAATGAGACCCTTTCTCACCATTATAACCGTTCATTAGCATTTGTAAAGCATTATAATCTTATTATAAAGTGACTCAGTGTGCTCCTATAGGCTGGTGAAGGACATCAGGCTCTCTCTCTCTCTCTGTTAATTGGATATCCCAGTTTTAACAGTATATTTCTCTTTATTTCAGCAGGTTTTAGGTTATGAACACAGGTATGTCGGGTTCAGCAGGTACAGCAGTGTCTCAGCAGATCTCTCACTCTGTGATGAACCGGATCGTGGAGGAGCTGAGCGAGGAGGAGCGGAAGCGTCTGGTGTACCTGTGTGGAGCTCTGGACTCTGAGCGCTGTGCTGATCACGTCCGGGAGATGCTGCTGATGCTGATGGAGCAGGAGCAGATGAACCGGCAGCTTCTGATGGAGCTGATGGTGAGGATGCAGCGCTACGATTTACTCAAGTGTGTTCTGAACACCACCAGGACTGAGGCTGAACGTCTGCTGAAGAACAGCAACAACCTCTCAGAATACAGGTGAGTCCAGCACACAATTATTCTATTATTCATTACATTACCTCTGGAATATAATCAAGAGGAAGATGGATGATCACAAGCCATCAAACCACCAAACTGAACTGCTTGAATTTTTACACCAGGAGTAAAGCAGCATAAAGTTATCCAAAAGCAGTGTGTAAGACTGGTGGAGGAGAACATGATGCCAAGATACATGAAAAGCTGATTAGAAAACAGGTTTATTCCACCAAATATTGATTATTTCTGAACTCTTAAAACTTTATGAATATGAACTTCTTGTTTTCTTTGCATTATTTGAGGTCTGAAAGCTCTGCATCTTTTTTTGTTATTTCAGACATTTCTCATTTTCTGTAAATAAATGCTCTAAATGAGAATATTTTTATTTGGAATTTGGGAGAAATGTTGTCTGTAGTTTATAGAATAAAACAACAATGTTCATTTTACTCAAACATAAACCTATAAATAGCAAAATCAGAGAAACTGATTCAGAAACTGAAGTGCTCTCTTCATTTTTTCCAGAGCTGTATATTGATTTTCTTAGGTAGTAGAACATTATCAAAGAAAATAAAAAAATAGGGGGCCTTAATTATGTTTAAAAGCTTGAGAAAACAGCTTTAGCAACATTCTGATTATCCAGTAATGTAATCAGAACGTGGTGTATAACTAAAATATTAACTGACTTTTATATTTATGTTATTTTTTATTATAATTTTTAATGTTGCTGTGTGTATGTTTAGATAAGGCTCCGAGTGGTCCAGTGGTCTAAAGTGCTGCCGCTATGATCGGTAGATCGCTGATTCGAATCCCAGTCATGCAGCTTGCCATCAGCTGCCGGAGTCCTGAGAGAGCACAGTTGGTCTTGCTCTCTCTGGGTGGGTACAGTAAATGGTACTCTGTCTTTCCCCTCATCACTCGTAGGGTGATGTGGATCAGCACAAGGCTGCATCTGTGAGCTGCGCTGCACTTTCCTCCGAGCGTTAGTGCTGTGATGCTACTCAGCAGTTCAAAAAGAGGCAGAGTCTGACTTCACATGTGCTAGTCTTCACCCTCCTGGTCTTGGGGAGTTTACTAGTGATAGGGGGAGTCCTAATGAGTGGGTTTGGGTAATTGAGGAGAAAATGAAATAAATATTAGCAAAACTGTTTTTATTCGTGTGTTTATTTTCAGGATACTGATGGATGAGCTGAGTGAGAACCTGAGCTCATCTGATCTGAAGTCTTTGGTGTTTCTGCTGAGAGGAACGTTACCCACAGAGAAAGCAGAAAAAATCGAGGTGAATATGTTATAAATATATAAAACACATATTCAAACATCTTCTACTGCTGACAGTAATGAATAAAACCATAAATAATAAGCTGTTCCTGTATTTATATATAAATATCAGATGTCTGAGAGATCAGGTTCCTCCTGTGTTCATATTTTATGATCATATTTTATGATCCAGTAAAAGTTGACTGAACTGAATTCAGATGCTGATCTCATGTTTGTTCTCATTATGGTAAATAAGGGAGTAAATATGAGCTGTTTTGGAAATAGCAGTAAAACCCCTTCAGCAGGGGATTAGTGTGACCTTTGCTTTCCGGCAGGTGTGTTTCTGTTCCACACATCAGTTGGTTTGTGGGTGAATATAAGGTCATGGGAGAGCAGTTTATACATTTATTACAGTGAGAGATCAAACACAATGTTTAAAAACTCCAGCAGCACTGCTGTATCTGATCAGTGCTAATCACTTCAATGCTGAGATTAACTACCCACCACCTAAATAATAATAATAATAATAGTTGGTCATAATGTTGATTAGCTGGGTTGTGTATTTATACAGCTCTGGGAAAAAATGAAGAGAGCACTTCATTTTCTGAATCAGTTTCTCTGATTTTGCTATTTATAGGTTTATGTTTGAGTAAAATGAACATTGTTGTTTTATTCTATAAACTACAGACAACATTTCTCCCAAATTCCAAATAAAAATTTTCTCATTTAGAGCATTTATTTACAGAAAATGAGAAATGACTGAAATAACAAAAAAGATGCAGAACTTTCAGACCTCAAATAATGCAAAGAAAACAAGTTCATATTCATAAAGTTTTAAGAGTTCAGAAATAATCAATATTTGGTGGAATAACCCTGATTTTTAATCAAATTTTTTTTTCATGCATCTTGGCATCATGTTCTCCTCCACCAGTCTTACACACTGCTTTTGGATAACTTTATGCTGCTTTACTCCTGGTGCAAAAATTCAAGCAGTTCAGTTTGGTGGTTTGATGGTTTGTGATCATCCATCTTCCTCTTGATTGTATTCCAGAGGTTTTTAATTTGGTAAAATCAAAGAAACTCATCATTTTTAAGTGATCTCTTATTTTTTTCCAGAGATGTAAGGTAGTTTCAGTTAACAGCTGTGCTGAATTCATCAAGAGTTAATTACTTGAATTTCTTGTCTCTTAATTTAAAGTTTGAGAGCATCAGTTAAAGTAAAGTAGTGAAGAGGTAGAGTTACAGGTATACAGTGAATAGTGAATATTTCAGTAATGTTCGAATCCAGGTTATGAGAAGCAACAACTACTCAACTAAATAAAGAATAAAAATGACTTTCAGAAACAAATGTAGGTCAGTCAATCGAAAAAAAAAAAATTCAAGAACTTTGAAAGTATCCTCAAGTGCAGTCACAGCAAATCCCAGCAAAAATAGTATATGGATGAAACTGGCACTCATCATAATATTCTGAATAATTTCCCGAAGAGTAAGTGCTGTAATCGTACCCCGTGAGGTCTGAGCGTAACTGTCCTGATCAGGAGACTCATCCCGAGGCTGGGTTCTGTTTCTGCAGTGTTTCCTGGACCTGGTGGTGGAGCTGGAGAGGCTGGATCTGATCTCCAGCAGCAGGATGGAGGTGATGGAGCAGAATCTGAGGGCCATCCACAGAGTGGACCTCGCCCGGAGGCTCAGCCAGTACCAGAGCAGAGGTATACCATAGCAACACCATAGCAACAAAATATAAACCATAGCAACCACTTTGAAATGCAATAGACACCACCTGAAACATCCAAAAACATGGCAAAAATTTACGTGACTCCAACTGAGACTGAAACACCATAGCAACCACCATATATATATATATATATATATATATATATATATATATATATATATATATATATATATATATATATATGAACTAAGGCCATTGAATGTAGTGGTTACCCCTTCTGCTTTGCATTAGTTGCTGTTTTTTATTTTAGTTAATTTATAAAATAAATTCTTATAATTAAAATAGCTATGAGATATATTTCCTGATTAAAAATTATATAATTATTTACATGCACCCCTTCTCTGAAGGGTTAGAAGGGCCTCACTGCACACCATTGATATATATATATATATATATATATATATATATATATATATATATATATATATATATATATATATATATATATATATATATATATTGTTTAACACTGTAATGTGTAGCTTTTTAGCTGATCTATTGGATCCGTTGGAAAACATACAATTTTATGGCAGAGACCACAGTTATAAAACTCATTTAAACTAAGTATAGTACTAAACTCTGGCTCTCCACAACATCCAGCTTCTAGCTAACTGGTTAGCTAAATTAATTTTCGCTAATTATAGGTTACAGGTTATAGGTTTTTCATTCACACAGTGCTCAGTGCCTGTCTCCTCATTAATAATACAGCTGAGCTGAGCGAAACGATTCGGGGCTACTGGAAAATTATTTGGGGCTAAAGCCCCGGAAGCCCAGGCCAGACGACGCCCCTGGCAACCACCTAGCAACCTCGCAAACTTATACCAGGCATAAGGGCACTGTAACTTAATTAAAAAAATAATAATTTAAGGAATAAAGAGATGTTGGAAAATGTTCTTTTCCACACAGCATTAACCAGAACTGAACCTGCAGAGTTTCAAACACTCCACATCCAGTAATTCCTGATTTAAACAGTGAAACCTGTGAACTCTCAGGTCCGGTTTCAGGTGTGCAGTGTTCTCAGGGAGGGTCAGTAACACCATTTCTGTTTTTGTACTCATTTATATACATAAATACAGGACTGTGCAAAAGTTTTAGGCACCAAAGCAAATGACAATAATCCATTTATCTCAGCAATATGAGTGTTTTTACCTGAAAAAAAGCACCACATATGATTTAAACAGATGCAAAAAAAACATACAGTACAGGCCAAAAGTTTGGACACACCTTCTCTTTTTTTAATGCATTTTCTTTATTTTCATGACTATTTACATTGTAGATTCTCACTGAAACATCAAAACTATAAATGAACACATGTGGAGTTTTATGTACTTAACAATCAAAAAGGTGAAGTAACTACAAAAAAAAATATATATATATATATATATATAAGGAGTTCCCAGAGGTGTTTATTAGCACTTGTTGCTCCTTTGTCTTCTTCACTCTGTGCTCCAGCTCACCCCAAACCATCTGGATTGGGTTCAGGTCCGGTGACTGTGGAGGTTCAGCTCATTTTTTATTAAGTACATAAAACTCCACATGTGTTCATTCATAGCTTTGATGCTTCTGTGAGAATCTACAATGTAAATATCAGTCATGAAAATAAAGAAAACGCACTGAAAAAGAGAAGGTGTGTCCAAACTTTTGGCCTGTACTGTAAAAACAGTAAAACGTAAGAAGGAATTCTCATTTTAAACTATAAGTGTGTTTTATCCTGTGAGCCGAGCTGAAGAACAAAGTGTAGAGTAATATATCAAACTGCTTTTCTTAAGAAGAAGAAGTGAGGAAACTTTGGTTTTTCCAGGTACGGATCTTTTTAGATGAGTTACGTCACTTTCACTTCACTTCCAAAGTAACTTGGAACTTCATCTTATGATCAACTCCACCGATTATTATTATTATTATTATTATTATTATTATTATTATTATTATTATTATTATTATTATTATTATTATTGTTATTATTATTATTATTATTATTATTATTATTATTATTATTGTTATTATTATTGTTGTTATTATTATTATTATTGTTATTATTATTATTATTATTATTATTATTATTATTATTGTTATTATTATTATTATTATTATTATTATTATTATTATTATTATTATTATTATTATTATTATTATTATTTGGGTGGCATGTTCAATCAATAAACCTTTATTTTTATTGGGGAATACATCATCAGTGACCCTCATTTACAATGTTTAAAAGAGATTAAAAACATTTATTAAGAAATAAGAAATGATAAGGAATAAAAAAGTTACAAAATAATAATAATAATAAATATATATATATATATATATAATAATAATAATACATTTTATTTTTATAGCGCTTTTCAGGATACTCAAAGACGCTTTACATTGCATAAAAAATACAATATGAAAATACATAGTAAAATAATCAACATCATCATCACCAACATCATCAATACCATACAATAGAAATCAAATAGAGCAAAACAATCAAAGCATAAAAGATAGAAAATTTAAATTTAAATTTAAAGAGATTAAAAACAGATGAAGAAAAGGAAAAAAGGAGAGGGACATAGAAATGTTGCATCATGTGTTGAAAGCAGATCTGAAAAGGTGAGTTTTGAGGAGAGATTTAAAAGTGGGAAGATCAGAGCAGTCGCGGAGGTGTTTTGGGAGAGAGTTCCACAGGGAGGGGGCAGCTATGGAAAAAGCTCTGTCGCCCCAGGTCCGGTGCTTGGTTCTACCAATGGACAGTAGATTGGCGTCAGATGATCGAAGTGAACGGGAAGGAGTATGATAATGAAGCAGGTCAGTGAGGTAGGGAGGGGCCTGATTATGGAGAGCTTTGTGAGTAAATAAAAGAATTTTGAATTGAATACGATGAGTGACAGGGAGCCAGTGAAGTTGTTGGAGGACAGGTGTAATGTGGTCGCGGGAGGGAGAACGAGTGAGGAGACGTGCAGCGCAGTTCTGAATATATTGAAGTTTATTTAAGATTTTGTTAGATGTGCCGTAAAGAATGCTATTGCAGTAGTCAATTCTAGATGTAATGAAAGCGTGGATCAGGGTTTCAGCGGAGGAAAAGGAAAGTGATGGACGAAGGCGTGCAATGTTTTTTAGATGAAAAAAAGCAGATTTTGTGATTTGATTTACATGATTGTCAAATGAAAGATTACTGTCAAAAATGACTCCAAGATTACGGATGTTTGAGGAAGGAGACAATGTAGAGTTGTCAATCGTGAGCTGGAAGTTTGTTGTGTTTTTTGTCAGGGATTTCGGACCGATAATAATCATGTCAGATTTATCACAGTTTAATTTGAGAAAGTTGGTTTTCATCCAGGATTTTATTTCAGTGAGGCAATTTGTCAGAACAGAAAGAGATGCAGTAGTGATGGATTTGGTAGAAATGTAAAGCTGGACATCATCAGCATAGCAATGGAAATGAAGGCCATGCTGACGAATGATGTTACCGAGAGGAAGCATGTAAAGTATAAATAGTAGTGGACCAAGCACCGATATATATATATATATATGACAAAATATATATATTGTCACATGAAATATATCTATTTTACATATTTATTTTATTCAAATATATATATATTTGAATAAAATAAATATGTAAAATAGAACATTCTAAAAGACCAAAAAACAAACTGACACTTAAAAAGTAAAAATTTGTAAAATATAAAATAAAGAAAAATAATAATAGTAAAAGTAAAGTAAAATGATAAGAATGATAAGAAATGATGAATTGAATAATAATGACCTAAGAATATAACGTAAGAATCAAATATGAAACATTAGAATACAAAAATAAAAGTTAATAATAAATAAATAAAAATAAATTAAATAAATACAAAATAAAATAATAAGACAAAAAAAATAATAATAAAAATAAAATAAAAAAAACTAACACACTGTGTTACACAGCATGTTTCACAAGATATTTCCCATGAACAGCTGTGTATGTGTAATTTTGTGTCACGAGGCTCGTAGTCTCCCCTGGGTAGAGGTTTTTCGTTACTCAAGTTTCCAGACAATGGTTTTACTTCATCTTATTTTTACGTCTGTAACTGATACTAAGGAAACTACGATACATTCACTTCCTTTTATTAGCCACAAGCGTTTTCATGTGACAAACATCACAGCGAAAGTGCACAGCGTATAGTATAAAATGTAGTAGTAGTGGAAAAATACTTAACATAGTTTAGCACAGTGATGTATCAGTCTACTCATGCTTTAGTAGAGCTCAGTAACACTGAGATTAATAAATACCTGATCATCAGTACAGTGATTTATCAGTCTACTCATGCTTTAGTAGAGTTCAGTAACACTGAGATTAATAATTAATAACTGATCAGTACAGTGATTTATCAGTCTACTCATGCTTTAGTAGAGTTCAGTAACACTGAGATTAATAATTAATAACTGATCAGTACAGTGATTTATCAGTCTACTCATGCTTTAGTAGAGTTCAGTAACACTGAGATTAATAATTAATAACTGATCAGTACAGTGATTTATCAGTCTACTCATGCTTTAGTAGAGTTCAGTAACACTGAGATTAATAATTAATAACTGATCAGTACAGTGATTTATCAGTCTACTCATGCTTTAGTAGAGCTCAGCTCAGCTCTAATGCTTTAAATGAATAGTACTGTATCTTTTTATTTCAGCTGAAAGACCAGAACACAAGCCCACAATGAAGAATACCCTCTGGAGGCCTTGCTTATCAGCTACAGTGAGTATATCTTGTAGTTTTTATTGTGGCACTACAGTGTTAGATTACAGAATGATGTTACCTCAGTAGTTTTGTTTGATGTGTCTACAGCCAAATTCCTTGTCTGGAATTCCACCCACTTCCTGCGGGAAAAGACAGGTTCTTTCCAGACCCTGTGCTGGTGAGTTTATCAGAACAAGCTTTTATCAGCACTTTATATCCAACTTACATTTTTTAGAAGGATGCAGTGATAGGGGATGGGGGATGTTTAATTATTTAATAGTTTGGATTTATACTAAACTCATAAAAACTATAAATAAAAACATATGCATTACATTTTTACATTACATTACATTTGGCAGACGCTTTTGTCCAAAGCGACTTACAATATGCAATTATTTAGTAAACAAAAAAGTGTTAAACAAACCAGAATATGTTTTATATATTTTACATTCTTCAAAAGTATCTCCTCTTGTTTAGATGATCAGTTTTGAACATCTCTGTTGGATTTATTTTCTCAGTCAGTTTTATGAGGTAGAGTCTCCTGGAATTCAGGCTTTCAGTTAACAGCTGTGCTGAACTCATCAAGAGTTAATTACTTGAATTTCTTGTCTCTTAATAAAGTGTTTGAGAGCATCAGTTAAAGTAAAGTAGTGAAGAGGTAGAGTTACAGGTATACAGTGAATAGTGAGTATTTGAGTAATGTTCTAATCCAGGTTATGAGTACTACTCATACTACTCAACTAAGTAAAGAAAATTACGTTAAGAAAAATGAAGGTCAGTCTATACAAGATAAATTTCACGAATTTTGAAAGTGTCTTTAAGTGTAGTCGCCACAAATACACAAATACTAAGCGCTGCCACTATGATTGGAAGATCGCTGGTTTTAATCCTGTTCATGTAGCTTGCCATCAGCTGCCGGAGCCCCGAGAGAGCACAGTTGGTCTTGCTCTCTCTCTGGGTGGGTACAGTACAGTAGATGGCACCCCTCATCACTCCTAGGGTGATGTGGATCAGCACAAAGCTGCGTCTGTGAGCTGATGTATCGAGCGTTAGCACTGTGATGCTACTCAAAAAGAGGCGGAGTCTGACTTCACATGTATCGGAGGAGGCGTGTGCTAGTCTTCTTAACCCTCCTGGTGTCCTAGTGAGTGGGTCAGATAATTGGGGAGAAAATGGGAAAAAATAGAAATACAATTAAAAAAAAAAAGTTATAATGATTAAATTGGCACTCATCAGGACCACCTCAGAAAAGGTAGACAAAGAAAGAGTTTCCTTTGTTGCACAGGATAAGTTTATCAGAGTTACCAAAGTATTTTGGTTTGTTTAACACTTTTAAGATACAACATGATCCTTATGTGTTCCTTCATAGATAAAGGCAGCTCACTGTTCCACTTTACTATTTTTGTGTTTTAACTGCTTTTTAATAATTTGAAAGTATTTATAACCTAATTAATAACTGTTAATAAACTCCTCTATAAATAATTTAAAAAGTATTCTTATTGTTAAGTGATATTTTGATTCTTTTGACTTCTTGTAAATGTATTATAACTCTTTCATTATTGTCTTTCATCGTTTCATATTATTTTGATTTTGGAAAGTTTGGTATTTCTCAGAAAAGCAGGATGTTAATGATGGTAAGGTGGGCTCAGATGAGTCAGATTTGCAGGATAGAGTTTAAGGTGAATTCCAAAGAGTCTCAGCATGTTTTAGTGATCTAGATTATAAGTGATAGGCGAGTTTTTAGTGAAGTTTAAGCACGTTTGCCGTGTTAAAACAAACTAAGTGGGACAAACCGCTATCTGATAGTGTCCTAGGTTACCAGAACACTCAGTGTCCCCTTAGCACTGCGGTTAACGGCTAATGCTAATGCTGCTGCACCCAGCCTTAGTGCTGGAGAAACTTAACTGAAAACGCACCCTTAGAGAAAATATTGGAACTCTAAGCTTACTGTTAATAAACGTAAGAGCTTTACTCACCCAAATAAACAGTTTTCAGGAGAGAAATCTGTGTAGATTAACATCCAGTGTTTCTAACTTTAAAATAAAATGATTTTTTTTTAAGAATTACAGTTTTGTTTACTTAGACACTCCCCCAGCTTTCCCATTAGAAGGGAAAAATGGCGACACCCTTGCTCACTTCGATCTAGGCATCCTTACTAGTGTCGTTTAAAATGCACCTTATAATCCTGTGCATCTTGGCATCATGTTCTCCTCCACCAGTCTTACACACTGCTTTTGGATAACTTTATGCTGCTTTACTCCTGGTGAAAAAATTCAAGCAGTTCAGTTTGGTGGTTTGATGGTTTGTGATCATCCATCTTCCTCTTGATTATATTCCAGAGGTTTTCAATTTGGTAAAATCAAAGAAACTCATCATTTTTAAGAGGTACCTTTTTTTTCCAGAGCTGTATGTTCAGCAACCTTACTGAAGCTCAGTGATTACCTGTTCAGCAAAATTATATCCAGCTCATCTGTTCCCATGGCAGCAGCCCACTGTTTGCATGCTGTATAGTCGTTACTTTTTATCATGTTTCCCTATAAACAAAGTCAGGTTTAGACTGGATTTCTTCTTTCGTTTTATGATGGAGATTTTACCTGAACTATTTTAACTGGATGTTTCTCAGATCATTTCCCACCAATTTCCTGTGAATTTAAGGAGAAAAAAGAAGCAGAAGGGGAAAAGAGGAAATAAAAAACCCAAAAAACTAAAGCAGCAGAAACAAAGTGACGTAACAAAACTCTGACTGGAAAAACTCTCCGTAACAATACAGCTGTGCAGGGAAGAGAACAATGCAGAACAATAGCGGTAGATGATAAGAGAGCGAGTAGATAGGGAACAAGGAACTGCTACAGGGGATTATTACGATTTATGTACAATGAAAAAGGAACATAAAGAAGAATTAAACTAAATGAATTAGAATAGAATAAAAGTGGGCGGAGCTGCAGTGTTTCAAACTAAGCTGAAGGCCTGATCAAACATGAAGGTTTTTTAGCTACACAAGCTTTATTACATACAGAACTGTACACATATATATTTTCATTTCCTGATAGAGTATTCCGATAGAATATATATTAATAAAATTAATACAGAATATTTAGTTTTTACAGGCAGCTGGGGAGGAGTGTGTAATAGAGTGGAGGACAGTTTAGAAGTGTAGAAACTAGTAGGTGGTGTTAATGTTATGGCTGATAGGTGTAGATATATCACAGTATAGAGAGTATATGTATTCTAAGTGTTTTTGTACTTTTCTATAGTTTAATATTCTGCTCTGTTTTTAGCGAGTGCTGCTGTGCTGCAGAGGAGCTCCATCAGTCAGCGCTGTGAGGTAATAAAACCACAATAAAACTCAGTTTCTGACCATTTTTCATTTTTAGCTTTTTCTTTCTGAATCTTGAAAATAATTTGAAATAAAATCAAATTTTCTGGTTCTCAGAATTAGAGAATTGAATAAAGGATAATTTTTTTTATTTTACGTGAAATTCAGATTGTGATTGGCCGAAATGGAAAACCCCAAAAACTGGAAAACTGGATGAAAACCTATTTCGTTTTTTTATACTACATGGACAAAAAATAATGAAATAATAAAGAGTCCTTATATAGTCTAGAAACTGGTCTAGAGACCAAGGTACAGCTCTGGAAAAAAATTGAGAGGCCACCTCAGTTTCTGAACCAGTTTCTCAGATTTTGCTATTTATAGGTAAAAATATTCTCATTTAGAGCATTTATTTGCAGAAAATGAGAAATGTCTGAAATAACAAAAAAGATGCAGAACTTTCAGACCTCAAATAATGCAAAGAAAACAAGTTCATATTCATAAAGTTTTAAGAGTTCAGAAATAATCAATATTTGGTGGAATAATCCTGGTTTTTAATCACAGTTTTTTTCATGCATCTTGGCATCATGTTCTCCTCCACCAGTCTTACACACTGCTTTTGGATAACTTTATGCTGCTTTACTCCTGGTGCAAAAAAATCAAGCAGTTCAGTTTGGTGGTTTGATGGTTTGTGATCATCCATCTTCCTCTTGATTATATTCCAGAGGTTTTCAATTTGGTAAAATCAAAGAAACTTTTACTGAAGCTTAGTGATTACCTGTTCAGCCGACAAATATCCAGCTCGCTTGTCTACACTGTTTGCATGCTGTTTTGTACTATACCTGACAACCCTGTATGTGGAAATGGGACTGGGGAGACTGGCTGTGGGCAGATTTAGAGCATTATCATGGACTTAATATGATTATCATGACGTACTGCACCGTTCAAATAAGAAAATACTGGCTGAAGCTCTGTTAAAACTCAACATATTTCCTAATATCTGATCATACATCCATTCTAGCTGTAGAGTTAGCATTGCTATATAATATCTTGACATCTAGCCAGTTTATCTCCTGTTCTCATCATGATTCACCCTTCTGTCCTCTTTAGAGAGTGGAGGATGAGTACAGGATGCAGAGCAGAACCAGAGGACTGTGTGTCATCATCGATTGTGTGGGAACTGAAGGAGGTGAGTCAACTGAAGATTTACAAAAAACAAGACGAGGAATGAGTGTTTGTTAAGAGTAAAGTGCTAGAGATTATGAGTCATTAATATGTTTCAGCTGGCAACTGATGCAGGGAGTAGCTTCTCCTTGGTTAAACAACCATGTGAAAAGACTCATCCTGTGATCGTGGGAAAAGATATTGATCTGTTTCAGAAGGGTCAAAATATTGGCATGCTTCAATAATGCAGAGGAAACATCTAAAGAGATTGTAGCTAAAACTACTAAAATCAAGATTCCACAGCGAATCCAACCAAATATCAGAGAGTGTGACCTTTATTTTGGCCATTTGTATTTTAGTAAATTATAATTGACTAAATAACTCAGAATGCAGTCAATGCAAACTTAAGTAGTTCACATTTCTGACCATTTTTCATTGTTTAGCTTCTTCATGTTTCTGATTCTTTGAAAATAATTTTTAAATAAAATCCAATTATCTGGTTCTCAGAATTAGAGAATTGAAAAAACCTAGAAATGAAAACCTAGAAAACTGTAAAACTTTTTACGTTTATGTTCAGCAACCCTACTAAAGCTCAGTGATTACCAGTTCAGCAGAAACAGAACAGCCAGTAGAAACAATTCCACCGTAAATCGAACCAAATGTTAGAGTGTATGATCTTTATTTTGGACATTTGTATTTAAGTAAATTATAATTTGACTCAATGACTCAAAAGTTCTGAATCCAGCAGTACAATCTCGTCGATGCAAACTTAAGCAGTTCACATTTCTGACTAGTTTTTATTTTTTAGCTTATGATTCTTGAAGAGACTTTTTAAATAAAATGCAATTATCTGGTTCTCAGAATTAGAGAATTGAAAAAAACCTAAAAATGAAATCCTATAAAACAAAAAAAAAAACTTTTACTTTTATGTTCAGCAACCTTACTAAAGCTCAGTGATTACCTGTTCAGTGGAAAAAAACAGCCAGTAAAAACAATGCCATCGTGAATTGAACCAAATATTAGAGTGTGTAATCTTTACTTTTTATTTTGGACAATTTTATTTTAGTAATTTATAATTTAAATGATGTAAATTTTCTTTTTCTGCAGTTTTTCTACAGCAGCTTTTTGAAAGTCTCAGCTTCAGGGTGAGTCTTCACAGTCTGCTGAGCGTTCAGGACATGCTCTCCACCCTGCAGGACGTCTCCAAACAGAGGGAGCACTACACGGCCGATGCTTTTATCTGCTGTATCATCAGCCGCCGCTGTTCCTCTGGTCTGCTGGGGACGGACCCCCGAGGTTCAGGGTTGGGTCTGGACTACATCCGGCAGCTTTTTACCCCGGAGTTCTGCCCCGGCCTGGCGGGAAAACCCAAACTCTTCTTCATCCAGAGCTACGAAGTCTCAGGGGGTCCGCAGGGTAGAGGCAGGGCTCAGATTTGGGATTATGAAGATGGAGAGCTGGAGACGGACGGACCCGCCGTCGCCTCCTACAGGCCGGAGGTGCTTCCTGCAGATGCTGACGTGTTCTGGAGCCACTGCTCTACAGAGGAGCATCAGCTGAAGATGGTTAACCATCGATCGGTCTACCTGCAGTCTCTGAGAGGAGAATTACAGGAGGCCCAGAGAAGGTAAACCTCAGAAACACTGCAGATTTATTCATAACACAATTCACAACCTTTATACAATAAAGGTACATTAATTAACAGTAATTACTATTATTATTAATTCTGCTATACTAGTGTTGATTAAATATAAACAGCAGAGGTTTACGACCACTTAAAAATGACGAGTTTCTTTGATTTTACCAAATTAAAAACCTCTGGAATATAATCAAGAGGAAGATGGATGATCACAAACCATCAAACCACCAAACTGAACTGCTTGAATATTTACACCAGGAGTAAAGCAGCATAAAGTTATCCAAAAGCAGTGTGTAAGACTGGTGGAGGAGAACATGATGCCAAGATGCATGAAAAAAACTGTGATTAAAAACCAGGGTTATTCCACCAAATATTGATTTCTTAAAACTCTTAAAACTTTATGAATATGAACTTGTTTTCTTTGCATTATTTGAGGTCTGAAAGCTCTGCATATTTTTTATTATTTCAGTCATTTCTCATTTTCTGTAAATAAATGCTCTAAATGAGAATATTTTTATTTGGAATTTGGGAGAAATGTTGTCTGTAGTTCATAGAATAAAACAACAATGTTCATTTACTCAATGATGTAAATAAATATTTAAAGATAAAGATTTAACAATACAGTACTAATAATCATCTATAATAATTTCTATACAAACAACAACTTTAAGGACTAAAAATAAAGGACTAATAGATAAAATAGTTCTAGTATTTATGTGTTTGTTGATGATCACCTTTATTTTATTTACGCTGCTGTAATCTCATTATATATATATTTGTATGTGTTTCTGCAGGAGGATTCACATGGTGGATGTGCACATGGCGGTGAATGGAGCCGTATATGATCACAACTATAAACACCCCCGATCATCATACAGCGTGAATCTCAGACACACACTGCGCAAACACGTCTACTTCTGCTGAACCTTGTTATATATTAATATAGGACCAGTCAAAAGTTTGGACACACCTCATTCAGTGTTTTTATTTATTTCCCCATTTTCTATCCAAATTAACACAGCAAATTATCCAACCCAGTTTTTAGGACTCCCCTATCACTAGTGATGCCCCAACACACCAGGAGGGTGAAGACTAACACACGCCTCCTCTGACACTTTTGAAGTCAAACTCCGCCTCTTTTTCTAACTCTTTTGCCGAGTAGCATCACAGCGCTAACGCTCGGAGGAAAGCGCAGTGACTCTGGTGGTTCTGATACATCAGCTCACAGATGCAGCCTTGTGCTGATCCACATCAGCGCCATCTACTGTACCCACCCATAGAGAGCAAGACCAACTGTGCTCTCTTAGGGCTCTGGCAGCTGATGGCAAGCTGCATGACCGGGATTCAAACCAGCAATCTACTGATCATAGTGGCAGCGCTCTAGCTGGACTCTACCTCATGAAGACACTGAGATTAAAATACCAAGAGTGTGCAGATCTGTCCTCAAATATAAATGTGATACTGTGAAAAATCTAAAGTATAAAACATATTCTGATTTATTATTATTAAAAACAAAAAACTGCATGTGTTTCTGTAGAGCTTTAATATAGTCTTTAATATTAAATTTAGCATCTAAAACATCATAAAAAGACTGAATGAAAAGTGTGTCCCAACTTTTGACTGGTACTTTATAATTAGTGTTAAACCAGGATTAAATGATTCATATTGAATTGTCTGAAGTGCATAAAAAAACAGAACATAATTAATTGTATCAATTAATTTAGTGACAGCATTAACTTTCTTGTATTTTTAATACAGAAAGTGTTGGGTATCTCTGGCTTTCTATTAATGTCATGTATATTAGACTATAGTAAAAATGTTATACAAGCATATGACACATTATAATGCATTTATACTGCATTTATAATAGGTACATGGCTGTAAATATTAATAAAAATGGATAACAAAATATATCCATGTTTATTATGCATTAATAAATGTGATTATAGTGCATCATAAGCTTTGCTTGTAATATGTTACATATCTGGGTTAAAATATATACAAAAATATATCTATATTCTCCCATGATGGAGATCCATAGCTTTTTTTTAGAGTGTACAATGATACATTATAATATATTATGTATTAATATAAGCCACCATAATATTAAACATTATCATAATTAATGAGTGATTATAAGCAATTATAGCATGATTTGGCTATAGATATATACTCTTATGCATTTTTATAAATATTTATAGCCATGTTATGAGTATGTTATAGAGTCTAATAAACATGACATTAATAGAAAATGATAACGTGTTTTATTGTGACTGTGTTACTGGTGGTATCTCCACATGGGGGCGCTGTAAGATTTAAAATCTGAGTTACAGCCCAGCTGTTAATCCTCCTTTTATCTTTTGGGCCAATTTGAGCCCATTCAGTATTTCAGGTCATTAAATAAATCATTTATATACACTATATTGACTATACTGCCAAACA
Source organism: Astyanax mexicanus (assembly GCF_023375975.1). Lineage (NCBI taxonomy): Eukaryota > Metazoa > Chordata > Actinopteri > Characiformes > Acestrorhamphidae > Astyanax > Astyanax mexicanus. Next base: position 49,668,903 of record NC_064418.1, on the reverse strand, counting down.
TATTAGCTTACTATCCAGATCACTGAACACCAGCGTTTAATAAAATTGAGACGCATATGCTCATTCATATTAAGCAAAAATCTGCAAATTATTATTATTATTATTTTATTTATTTATTTATTTTTTTTTATTGTCCTTTTTTATTGTTTTATTATTTGTTTGTTTCATTCTTAAGTGCCTTCTACTGCTTGTGTTCGAGAAGTAACATCTGAAATAAAGATCTGGAATTTTCAATTTATGCCAGTTATTTATTTATTTATTTCATAATTCATTTGCTCCTCTGACAAAATTCAAGTGAATTGTACAGTTTAAATATTTAATATATATATAGATCACTTCAGTTTCTGAATCAGTTTCTCTGATTTTGCTATTTATAGGTTTATGTTTGAGTAAAATGAACATTGTTGTTTTATTCTATAAACTACAGACAACATTTCTCCCAAATTACAAATAAAAATATTCTCATTTAGAGCATTTATTTACAGAAAATGAGAAATGACTGAAATAAGAAAACAAGTTCATATTCATAAAGTTTTAAGAGTTCAGAAATAATCAATATTTGGTGGAATATCCCTAGTTTTTAATCACAGTTTTTTTCATGCATGTTGGCATCGTGTTCTCCTCCACCAGTCTTACACACTGCTTTTGGATAACTTTATGCTGCTTTACTCCTGGTGCAAAAATTCAAGCTCAAGTTCAGTTTGGTGGTTTGATGGTTTGTGATCATCCATCTTCCTCTTGATTATATTCCAGAGGTTTTCAATTTGGTAAAATCTAAGAAACTCATCATTTTTAAGAGCTCTATTATTTATATATATATATATATATATATATATATATATATATATATATATATATATATATATATATATATATATATATATATATATATATATATATATATATATATGTATCATGTTTTATTGTAAATGTTTTATTAAAAGCCCAGCAGAGGGTGCAGGGTGTTAAATTACCACATGGTGGCGCTGTTTGACTTAAAATGTGACCCACAGAGATGCAGATGAATGAATCACCAAGAAAACCATTCAGACAAATGAATGAACAGATTTTCATTATAATAAATACACATTAATCTTTCCTACCTTTACTTTCACTGTCATTTGATTGCAGACAGTACACATCGAAGAAATGTCTTTTTTTTATCTGAACAACCTCAATTTTCATTTAATAATGTACTGTACATTCATTCCTGCATTTCAACCCTGAAACACATTCAAAACACTGTTGGAACAGAGACAATAGAGGGTTAAAAGAGAGGTTTAAAAGCTAAATATTGATGTGATTTAAACAGATGATTCCATCAGGTGATATAGATGTATTAAAGCCCATTTTCATTAGTGTTGGTTTTCCATTAAAGTGTCTTCTCTGACAACTCAATGTTCTACACTCACTAATGCACTATGATATTATTATTAAACCCATACATCACCCAGTACCCCTCTAAAACTACTCCTCCCATTCATAGCATTTTCAAATGCTATTTAAGTATTTTAAATGCTTAAAAGGTGGAATCAGCAAAAATCAGGAGGTTTAGTGGCCCTTTAATATTATTATACTTTATTTTTATTATTTCTTCCTCTGAGATTCTGATTCTGATTTACAGTGTAGCCGAGCATTATTGAGAATATAGATTTAATTGTCATGAATTTAGCAGAGAAAATTAAAACAAGGCTATTAATTTAATCATTAGGAAAATAAATGAACAAATAAAATTAATTTAAAAAATAAGCAATAAAGCAAAAGATGACTTATGGTAAAATTAAACTGATCTAATGTAATAAAGATGGTTTTATAATATGTTAGCACCAGTTTAATCCGGGTATTACTGTAAATCTGTGCTCAGGTTTTGCTGCATAACGTAAGGTCAAAGCTTGGGCTAATTAAAGCACAGCCCAATCAAAGCACGGGAAGGGGCGGGGCTTGTCGGAATACAGGTGGGCGCAGAAAAGGTGACAGAGGGATACTACTGACCAATCCTACTGTAAGGGGGCGTGGCCTGGTGGAATGCAGGTGGGAGGTGAAAACAGAAGCTTCTAGCCAATCCCTTTAAAGGAGGGCGTGGTTATATCTAGCCAATCAGAGCTTGGCGGGGCGTGGTTTGCCTGAATACAGGTGGGGGAAAGCGCACACGGCGCCGCTGCGGCTGCAATGGCGGAGTTCTGGAGGTGATCGGTTCTGCTGAGATTCGGACCTGCGGGACGGAGGATCCAGCGGTTCCGTGCGCGGGATCATCCGGAGGGTCGCGCGCGCACATCTGTATGGGAGCGCGGGGCACCTCCCTGCTCGTGCCGCGCTGAGCTGAGCCCTGCTGGAGGAAGGCGGGGAGGGACCGCCCGCTCTGCACTGGATTATCCGCTCCGGAGCTCCGGGACGCAGGATGGCTGAGCGCAGCTCCACCGGCCTGATGATGATGATGATGGTGGAGCCTTCACCCGCCCTGGCTCTCACCCTGCCGGCCGAGGTGCGGGAGAAGCTGGCTGAGCTGGAGCTGGAGCTTTCTGAAGGTAGGCTGAAGGTGGAGGAGGTGGTGGTAGGGGTTCCACCCCTCTTCAAAGCATGAACCTACAGGGCCTGTAGGGGTTAAACCAACTGAGAACCTCAAAGTTTAGTCCAAGGCTTTCATGTTGGCTTCACATCTGGATGGTATAAGGTCAGTGATAGAATTAGGAAGGATTGGTCAAACTGGATTGGACACTAGATTATGGATTCCATGTTGGCCCCACACTATGGACCTTCACCAGTGTCAGTGATTAAATAATTTAATGGATTTAATAGATTAAATATGGTCCATTGGTCAATATGTGGGACCCTTATGGCTGTAACAGTAGAACAGAAAGTTTTGACTTCCAATCTGGATGTCAGGGATGGTACTAGTTAGTGGTCAACTGGTTCACATGGACACTAGATTTTGGATTCATTGTTGGACCCACAATATGGACCACCACCAGTGTCAAAATGATGGAACCAGAAGAGGTTAAATATGGCCCAATTTAAACTATTTGGCTTGCATGTGAGAATAAGGTGGGCTGTTACAGTAGAACAGAAAGTTTTGTCCATGAGCTTTTTGTTGGCTTCACATCTGGATCAGTCAGTCAGTCAGTGATGGTGATAGTAAGGGTTCTGGTTAGGAAGGGAACTGGTTCAATTGGAAACTAGATTTTAGATTCCATGTTGGCCCCTCAATATGGCCCTCCACCAGTGTCAGTAATGGGACCAGATGGGGTAAATATGGTCCAAATAAAAAAACAAAACAATTTGGGACAAGCAATAAAGAAGGGGTGAACAAACATTCCTGGTTCAGGAAACCTACTTTTGTAGGTTCAAAATTATGCCAGCCGCTATAGGAGGGGTGAACCATGGTCACCATCTCGGTTGGACACTCCAAATGAGATCGTCCAGCTGGGTCCCAATATGGACCTTCACCAGTGTCATTGATGGGACCAGGATGGGTTAAATATGGTGCACATGTCAACTATTTGGGACCCTTGTGAGAAAAAAGTGGGCTGTTTCAGTAGAACAGAAAGTTTTGTCCATGCGTACCATGTTGGCTTCACATCTGGATGTCGGTGATGGTACTAGAAAGGGTTAAACTGGGCTGGGCAATCCAAATGGAAACTAGATGGGACCTATGTGGGATTAAGAGGGACGGTTGATGTTTGATTCCATGTTGAATATAAGAGAGTAGTTGGACCATGATGGGTTAAACATGGGGTCTATTTGTTTTGCTTTGCTAGTTATGGAAATCCAGGACATTTTTGGTCATGCGTTCCATGGGTACCTCATGTATGGATGTAAGTGATGAGACCAGTAGGGGTTAAACGTTAAACACCGTCCATCATTGTAATGATAAAACCTGTTTAAATAGTCCAACTGGGTCCCAGAAGGTTTTGTCCATGTGTCCAATATTGACCCCACTTATGGATATTAATGATTGTCAGTGATTGAACCAGCAGGGTTTTGCATTGTTCACATTTCCATGTTGGCCCCACATAGGGATGTCATTGATGGACCCTGCAGGGTCAGTAATGTGATTAGTAGGGGTTAAACATGTGCCCACACTCTATCCATGTGAGCCCCACATGAGCGTGTCTGCTGGGTTATATGGTTGTGTGTTATCTCTGTGCTGCTTGGTGGGATCTCTCAGCTTGGTTGAATGGATCTAAAGGTCACTGTTAGCCCTCTTTCATGATAAATGTCTTCTTGGCAAAGCTGATCTCAGACTAAACTGCACCACTTCAGTTTCTGAATCAGTTTCTCTGATTTTGCTATTTATAGGTTTATGTTTGAGTAAAATGAACATTGTGGTTTTATTCTATAAACTACGGACAAAATATTGTCTTTTAAATGATTTATTTACAGAAAATGAAAATGGCTGAAATAACAAAAAAGATGCAGAGCTTTCAGACCTCAAATAATGCAAAGAAAAAAGTTTTAAGAGTTCAGGAATCAATATTTGGTGGAATAACCATACTTGGTTTTTAATCACAGTTTTTTCATGCATCTTGGCATCATGTTCTCCTCCACCAGCCTTACACACTGCTTTTGGATAACTTTATGCTGCTTTACTCCTGGTGCAGACATTCAAGCAGTTCAGTTTGGTGGTTTGATGGTTTGTGATCATCCATCTTTCTCTTGATTATATTCCAGAGGTTTTCAATTTGGTAAAATCAAAGAAACTCATCATTTTTAGGTGCTCTCTCATTTTTTTCCAGAGCTGCTTTTGTCTTCTGCTTAAATGATGATGTCTGAGTTTAAGATGAGCTTAAACTCAGACAAACTAACCCAGCCAACATGCTCATCTGAGCTCCCATAGGTGGAACATGGGCTTGGTGGGTTCCAGGTGGCCACCATGGCTTCCATAATTGGCTCCATTGTTCCAGCCCTCCATATTATTCTCACCTGGGTCTCATCAATACTGTCACAAACAATGGTACACAAGTGAGGTGTATCCTCAGGGGCTTTGGTAAGGAAACATATTTGTACTGTATTCCTTTGCAGTTTTGTGTACACTTACGTAAGGCACCAATATTACCAATAAAGATCCAACATGAGCGTGTTCTTTTGTGCGTATTGCTATGTTGCACGGTAGGATCTCCCAAATGGACCTAAATGATCTAAAGTGAGTTATTTAAGGTTCTTCTGCATTTCGCCACTGTCCAATGAAAAACCCTCATCTCCAAAACAGCACTTTACAGAAGAGAGAAAAAGCTTATAAACTTTCAATGGAAGTCAAGTTAAAAAGAGTTTATTTTAGGTAATTTTGAAGTGTTTCTTTTGGTACGTTCATCAGGAAATTTTGGCACAGTGTTAGGGACAGTTTGTCTGTTCAAATTATGTAATAAACTAAAAATCGTAAATGGAGAAGTGTTTTTCATAGGACAGCGACGATTTTTTGTGTTGGTTTTTAGATTCGGAGTGTTTCAGAATGTATGCATGTAAGTTTATTATGGATCCACTGTGAACATTTCAAGTTATTTCTTTTTTTAGATGGTTATTGGAAGCTCTCTTTTAGTGGAAATGTCTTGGAAAAGCTGACCTTAGACTGGACTGTAATTAAAAGTAACCCAAAACCCTTTGGTTTGAATGGCTTGGTTTGATTCACTGTAAGAAATTTCAGTAATGCTGGCTTATTCAAATGTGTATTTTCTCCAATTTGTTCAACTGAAAACGAAAAGGTCAGAGTGATCTAAATCACTGTAAGCATGTGAGTCACAAACGTTGCTGTATATATCTGTTTAATTCTTCTTTTTGAGAAATTATTTTTGTTGCCAATGCTGAGCTCAACACTTAAAGATGACTTGTTATAATATTCATGGTGAGAGTTTTGCTCAATGTTTATTATATTAGTCCTAGCATTAAAAAAACAAACGGCAATGAGAAACACGGCATTAGCCAAGCTATAGCACAGCTTACCTTAGACTGGGCTGTGGTTGGACAGTAAACACAAGGGTGGTTTGGGTTAAATTGCTGTCAAGATCCGAGGATATTCTGGCATTTAAAAAGTTATAAATCCAATAATGATATACTGTAGTTCTTCAATTGCCATAAAGCTGAGCTTAAACTGGTCATCGTGGTGTTATTGCATTGCTAATTATTCTAACCTAAAGCATATTTTGTTGCTGCTTTAAATACCAGTTAAAAACTTTGTTGAAAGCTTCTGGAGAAGCACCCTGACCCTACTGAACCTTATCGAGGAGATATCAGATCAGATTAATCTGAGTTTAGTGTGATAATGCAGGTAGACTGGTCTGATTGTGATCCAGCAGAAACATCATCATCACCCCCATCATCATCCTCCTGCTCTCGCTCTGTGTTTTTGGAGGAGTTTATCTGTGTTCTCTGTTCAGTAGAGGAAGTGTGGTGAGTAGAGTGTAGTGAAGGTAATGAGGCTGGTTTAGATGGTGGTGGAATGTGTGTGTTTTGGCCGCTGGACCGTGGTGAAGAATGTGCTGTTCAATTATTAAAAGAAAAGCTGAGAAAAATGTAAAACTCTGCAGCAGGTGTGGCTACAGATCTGTAGATGATCTGATTGGGTTCTTTAAAACTTGGTTTGACATATTGAAGCTCTGCAGTTTTTTTTGGCAAAATAGAGTGAGCGTTCACTGTGAATATCTACCTCACTCTACCTCACTATACCTCACTATACCTCAATCTACCTCACGCTACCTCACATATTTTTTGAACTGTTTGATGTTATCGTAGGATTGTTGGGGTTTATTGGGTTGGTTGGATTTAGTTGGGAATGGCTGAGTCTTGTTGGGTTGGTTGGAGAGTTTTGGGTTGATTGGGGTTTATTAGGTTTGTTAATGTTGTGTAGAGTTGGCTGTGGTTTGTTGGTTGGAATTGGTTTATATTCTGTTCAGGTCTGAATTTATCTAAGATTAGTTGGGAATATTGGGTTGTATTTTGTTGGCTTAATGTTGGTTGGGGTTTATTGGGTTGGTTGAATATAGTTGTAAATGGCAGTCTTGTTTTGGTTTTTTTAAGTTTGTAGAGGTTGTGATTTAGTTGGGAATGGATTTTAGGGTTGATTGTGCTTGAATAGTTTTTTGTTAGGTTGGGTAAAGTTGGCTGTTGTTTTTAAGGGCTGGAATTTGTTTATGTTTGGCTTGGATCTGGATTTAGCTAAGATAAATTGAGAGTTTAGGGTTGTTTTTTTGTTGGATTGCTTGATTTTGGTTGGGGTTTATTGAAGCTTTGGTTGGTTGGTTGGTTAATTGTTAATGTTTATTAATCAATCTACTTCAATCTACCTCACACTACCTTACTCTACCAGGCTTTACATCAGTCTTCCTTACACTACCTCGCACTACTTTGCTTTACCTCACTCCTCATTACATCACATGAACACAGTCTGCAGTGTGAGGTTGTTTCTGTTGTGTAATGCAGTTTGAGTTTGCTGTTTTATCACAGCCCTTTTGGTGTGTTATCACGGAAACCCGTATCACGAAAGCAATAAAAATGCGTTTTTATCATGAAATCCTACTATCTACTGATCATAGGCTGTGTTTTTGAGTGGTGCCATATGCAAAAACACCAGCAGTTACAGCAGCACCTGGCTGTGATCTGCGCTGCTGCTGTTTGAGTATGTAAATGCTCAGACCGGTACGACTACACTGGGATTTGCATGATTGGCTGAAGCTCGTCTGCGTCAGCTGCAGTGAATGCTTTCTTTTTTCATCTGAATCTGCAGTGATAAGGAAGAGCGTACTGCTGAACAGTGGTTCATCAGGCTTTGGGTTTGTCAGGCTTGTTTGACATAGTTGGCGTTTGCTGAGGTTTGGTAGAGTTTTAGATGTTTGTTGGGATTTGTTTAGAGTTTGATTGTTAGACTTTATTACTTTTTTTGGTGAGGTTAGTTGAATTTATTGATATTTGCTTTTTTGTTTGGGGTTTGTAGGGTTTTTTCTGACTGGGTTTATGTTAGGTGTAGTTTGCCTGGAGTTCATTGGGTTGGTTTGACTGAAGTATATTCTGTTGGTTTGGGTTTGTTAGGGTTTGTTAAGGGATGGTGGGGTTTATTAGGTTGGATGATGTTAGTTGTGGTTTGTTGGTGATGTTGGGTTTGGTTTGGGTTTATTAGGTTGGTTGATTTTTGTTGGGGTTGGTTAAGGAATGGTGGGTTGGTATGGGTTTGTTGTGTCAGTTGAGTTCTTTGGTTTGGGATTGCTAATAACTGCCAGAGCTAGTTGATTATGTCAGATATTCATTGGTAATTTCTGAGGTTGATTGATGTTTGTTGGGGTTTGTTGGTTGGTTTTGTTTGGAGTTTGTTGTGTCTGTAGTTTTTTTTTGCTTGGTTGATGTTGGTTGAGTTGACTATTTCTTTGGGTTGGTTTTGTTTTGTTGGGAATGTTTGGGTTGGTGGGAGTTTATTAGATTGTTTGATGTTCGTTGGGGTTGATTAGATTTCTTTGAGTTGGTTTGGTTTGGTTGGGAATGTTGAGGTTGGTTGTGTTTTATTAGGTTGGTTGATGTTTGTTGGGGATGTTGTAGTTTGTTTGGGTTTATTAGGTTGGTTGATGTTTGTTGGGGTTGGTAAAGGGATGTTGAGGTTGGTATGGGTTTGTTAGGGATGTTGGAGTTGGTTGGGGTTCATTAGGTTGGTTGATGTTTGTTGGGGTTGGTTAAGCGATGGTGGGTTGGTATGGGTTTGTTGTGTCAGTTGAGTTCTTTGGTTTGGGGTTGCTAATAACTGCCAGAGCTAGTTGATTATATCAGATATTCATTGGTTGGTTTTGTTTGGAGTTTGTTGTGTCTGTATTTTTTATTTACTTGGTTGATGTTAGCTGGGGTTGACTAGATTTCATTGGATTGGTTTGGATGCTTTGTATTCGGTTGATTGTATTGGGTTTATTGAGTTGGTTTTATGTTCATTGGTTGCTTTTCTTGACTTGGCTGTTGTTAGTTGGAGTTGCCTGGGCTTTATTGGGTTGGTTGAGACTTACTAAGGTTTGTTTGGATTTTTTTAACTGGCAATGGCGGAAGTCTTGTGGGTTGATTGGGGTTTATTAGGTTTGTTGAGATTTGATGGAGTTGGCTGTGGTTTGTTGGCTTGATTGGAATTAGTTTATATTGTGCCGGTCTAGATGTAGCTAAAATTAGTTGGGAGTTTTGGGTTGTTGTTTGTTGGGTTGATTGATGCCGGTTGGGGTTAATTGGGTTGGTTGGATTTAGTTGGGAATGGCTTTTTGGGTTGATTGGGCTTTATTAGGTGTGCTGAGATTGAGAAGAGTTTGCTTTTGTTTTTAAGAGCTGGAATTGGTTTATATTTTGCTTGGATCTGGAGATAAGTTGAGAGTTTGGGGTTGTTTTTTGTTGGATTTCTTGATGTTGGTTGGGGTTTATTGGAGCTTTGGTTGGTTGGTTGATTGTGAATGCGTATTAATCCATCTCCCCATTCATCTACAGTATATTATAGTAATAAACAGCAGTTATACAACAGATGTACAGTATCAGTTTACAGAACAGTATAGATAAATTTTTTTTAGCTGTATATGGATCTGGATATACTGATGGATGGGTGTATTTATTGTATTGATTCCCATGAGGACACTTGTGTGTGTTTATAACCCACAGAATCTATATATAGACACAATCAATAGCTAGTCAGCTAACTCCATAAATCACACTTAATTTTACAGAGTGCAAACATGTTAGTACAAAGACAAAACACAGTAAAAGTGTGGGAAAAACAACCAAATCAAAGCTTTTATATTTAGTAGTCTGTGTGTGTGCCTCCATAAGTATAACCAATGCAAAGGACAAAACCCACAAAACTCTCAGAGCACACAGAGCCCAGCATGAGTAATAAATAAATAAAATAAGTGATGCTTGGTCTGTAAACATGCCCGTGGCGTTGGCTGTTCAGGGTTATTGTGCTAAATTCTCTGCATTTTTAAACGTAATGTTATTTGCAGTGAATGATGATGTTTGCAGTGTTGGGAACTGGTCTTGCCTTTGGCCTCAGGATGGGAACGCTGGTGTGGAAGTGTTGATTTGGATGTACAGTGTGTTGAGTGAAAATGACCCTTTTAAAAACTAGAACATGTCCTTAAAAGCCCGGCAGCGAGATGGAAGAAGCTGCAGCCGAGCTAATTAGGCTGCTTTCCTTCTGGATCTTCAGTAAGTTCTCAGCGTGGCTCCACATCACGACTCTGAGAGAGAGAGACGGAGATCTGTAGTAGAATCACTGCTGAAAAACCCTGAACCCGTTTCTGCTCCACCGTCTGAGATTAGAGCCTGAAGCTGCTTCATTTTCTAAAGATTAGTTAGTAGTTTGTTTCTGTTGTTGGTTTGAGGTGAAGTGTTGTAGTGTGCGGGAGGGAAACTGGGTTTCTGAGGTGTTCTCAGGTGTTCTGAGGATAGGGTTGGGTATTATATCATAAATATCACTTCAATTTTTATAATTTTTATATACAATATATATCTTTATGGAATTTCAACCCTACTATCTACTGAAGCTAGGTCTAGTTTTAGCTTGATTTTTTTTTTACATCTGTCTATCTCACACTACCTCAGTCTACCTCACTCCTCCTTACTCTGCCTCGCTCTACCTCCAGTCTGGTTACGTATGTTATTGTCAAAACTAGGGGTGTGGCATATCATACCGTACCCAATAATATCGGCAGCATTTTTGAATAACTAACTATACTCTCAAACATGGGGATCGCAGATAATGTGCTGTCATGGTTCAGATCATACCTCACTGGGCGCTCGTTCAAGGTGTCGTGGCAAGGACAGCTGTCCTCAGCCCGCTCCTTATCCACTGGGGTTCCCCAGGGTTCGGTACTGGGACCCCTTCTCTTCTCCATATACACCACCTCTCTTGGTCAGGTTATCCGCTCACACGGATTTTCCTACCATTGCTTTGCGGATGACACCCAGCTATACCTGTCGTTCTCACCTGAAGATCACTCAATCTCTGCACGGATATCGCAGTGTCTCTCTGACATATCCTCATGGATGAAGGAGCATCACCTTCAATTAAATCTCTCAAAGACTGAACTTCTGGTTATACCAGCAAAACCATCTTTTCAACACAACTTCTCTATAAGTATCGACTCTCTCTCTCTCTCACCGACAAAGGTTGCTAGGAACCTGGGTGTTCTGGTTGATGACCAACTCTCCTTCACGCACCATGTGGCCTCGGTTGCTCGGTCCTGCCGCTTTGCGCTCTATAACATCCGAAAAATTAGACCGTTCCTGGCGCAACAGGCCACCCAACTCCTGGTCCTCCTTTTATCCCTATCCAAAGATGTTTTTCCTTTAAACTTTTTTTACATTGTACTTTACTATTGTAAGTCGCTTTGGACAAAAGCGTCTGCCAAATGTAATGTAATGTAATGTAATGTAATGTAATGAATATTGTAAACGATATTATACCCTGAAATATGGTGCCCTATCACCCCCCCAAATTATCACATAAGGGTAGGGGTGTGCCATATCGTATCGTACATGATAATAACACCAATTTTTTATTTTTTTTTTTAAATCTCATTTGGCCATATCTTATTGCATGCAATAATAAAATTCTATTTTTTTTTTTTTTATTTAGTGTTTTGTCATATCGCCAAAAGTATCATTATGGTGAAAATACCATGAAATATCGGGTTATTATTTCAGAGCTATATCGCCCACCCCTACATATTTTTTACTGTTTTTATCAACAAAATATATTATCTACTATTATCTACTAGAGACAGATTATATATGTCCTGTATCATTTATTTTACTTTAATCCTGGATATATGGAGATATTTGGAATGTATTATTATTATTAAGATCATGACATTCTGGATCATTGTCTGTCTGTCTCTCTCTCTCTCTCTTTCTCTCTCTTTATCTAAAATATTATAATTCAGTATAAAATGATGTAGTCTGCCAGACCTAAACCACACTACACTATTAATACTGTTATTATTATTCTCCTCACAATAAAACTGGAAAATTCCAGCATTAAAAAAATTAATCATGATTGAGCCCTGTTAAAATATTCCATCTCAAAAAACAAAACATGATTATGGGGTTGACTAGATTTCATTGGGTTGCTTTGACTTGTTATCGCAGCCCTTTTTATGTGTTATTGTGAAAACCCAAATAACAAAAACGATGAAAGTATAAAGACTTATCATACAGTCCTACTATTTACTAAAGCTAGGCCTAGTTTTAGCATGATTTTAACATCTGACTACCTCAATATACCTTGCTCTACCTCACACTACCCAACTCTGCCATGCTTTACCTCATTCTTCCTCACAATACCCTGCTCTGCCTCACTCTACCTCCAGCTTGGTTATGTCACATGTCCGTGTAGTATGACACAGTCAAAGAGCGGTAATTGGATGTGAGCGACGCCATGCGACCGACCGATGAAAAAACTAGCATGTTCAAATTGGTGCTGACCAATAGCCATTAAATGTGGACGATGATTGGTCGGTGACTAATATGTAGGGTTGCCAGTTCTCTGAATAAGACGTGAAACAGAGATCACTGGTTATTCTGACAAAGTGAACATTGTGAGAGATGAAATGTTGTGTAGTCAGATTTTGGCGAAAGCTAAGAAGATGACAGGTGAGATTTTTGTTTGTGCTGATTAAAGTACACTCTAAAAAACAGAGGTACGATATGAGTACTTTTTTGTACTCAAAGGTACACTCTTCATAATTGTACCCTCAGTGGTACAATATTGGTCTTTACAGGGTCAGATTTGTTCAGGGTCAGATTTCTAACAGCAATAAGTACAAATTTGTACCATTTAACCTGCAGTCAAAGGTACATTCAGTATTCTGTATCACTGCACTAATAAACAATATATATTTTATTTACACATTTTTTTATTAGAAAGCCAGACAATTTTGCATCATGAAGTTCTTGACACATATTCAGTTGATGGTAATGTTTATAATGTTTATAATCTTTACTGGCACAAAAAACATGGGTACAAAAAAGGACTTTCACTGAAAGGTACTTTTTTGTACCTCAATATAAGGTACAGCCCCAGAGACAAGCTTTATACTCTTTTAAGTACAAATCTGTACTTACTTCTTAGTGTGTACGGGATATTCTACATTGAGACACAGTTCTAGTACTAGTATTTCTGTCAAAATCCTCAGAGCATTGCTCTAAAATCTAATACGTTTTCTCTGGTCAGTAGAGTCAGTTACTCCAAAGAAGCAGGATAAAATTGTTTTTAATACTCTATTTTTCAGAATTATACTAGTACGAGTATTGTACTGTATACAGGCAGCACCAGTGCATGACTGGAGAAGTGGGACGGCACATCGTAAAGCTTGTAAATCTCGTAAAGCTTGTTTCCGTCAAGTAGAGCATGTAGAGCAGCTGCATTCCACAAATACCAGTACTGCCCCGTACTGCACCGTACTGCACCGGCTGCATGGTGAGGGTGGTGAAGGTGGTTTCTCCTCTGGCATCTCTCCAAATCAAACCTGCTGAATGAGTAAACTGGTGAAAGTGTGTGTGTGTGTGTGTGTGTGTGTGACCCACATGGCGAGTGATTAGCCGCTGGCTGTCAGTGCAGACCTGCTTTCTGCAGCTTTAGGAAGTCGTACTGTTACTGTCTCTATTCTGGAGAGAGCGACGGGTCAGAAAAAGCAGCAGAACACATTACCCAGCATGCACCACTGCATCACAGTTTCACCCCTCAACAACTGGGTGGTATGAATGAATGAATGAATGAATGAATAAAGGTTAACTCATATAGCGCCTTTCTAGAAACCCAAAGCCGCTTTACAATTTACATTTACGTTTTACACACAAGCACATTACACATTGACACTCATCCACACACCTGTGAGAAGCGCCAGCCAATAGCGCACAGCGTACTCTCAACCAGAAACAACCGTCCACCTGGAGGAGGACTGCATCCGGCACTGCAGCATTTACAGCAATCCATATCTGGGCACAGTCATGCATACATTTACACACACACAAACTTACCTACATACCACACACTTACACATATATACACACCAGATCAATTTAGAGTATCCAATTTACCTCATCTCCATGTTTTTGGACTGTGGAGGAGGAAACCCACACAGACACAGGGAGAACATTGAACCCAAGACCCCAGTGCTTGGAGGTAAACGTGATAACCACCAAGCCACCGTGCCGCCCAAGTAGTAACCCGTTTTCAACTAGGGTGGGGCAATATATTGATATCTCAATGTATAGCTCTGAGAAAAAAAATAAGAGAGCACTTAAAAATGATGATTTTCTTTGATTTTACCGAATTGAAAACCTCTGGAATATAATCAAGAGGAAGATTGATGATCACAAACCATCAAACCACCAAACTGAACTGCTTGAATTTTTACACCAGGAGTAAAGCAGCATAAAGTTATCCAAAAGCAGTGTGTAAGACTGGTGGAGGAGAACATGATGCCAAGATGCATGAAAAAAAACTGTGATTAAAAACCATCAGGGTTATTCCACCAAATATTGTGCCTAAATATAAGGCTCTATTGTTTGGTATAAATTTTAGATTTTTTTCTATTCTTTTTATTAATTCGCCCAAAACACTGAAAGTGCTTTTTTTGTCCATTTTCGCCTGAATAATCTTAATTTTTGTATATTTAGTGCATCCCAATTTAATACAGTTTCAGAGTTAAGAGAATAACTGTACTAAACACAGGCGCTCCTGTGTTACAGCACAGTTATCTCATAATAAGTCTCTGCAGGGATTCATCACCCCGATACACACTCTCCTCCAGCAGCTCCTGAAGAGCAGATCCTCAGCGCTGGTGAGCGAGAGGACGGTCATTAGACAGGAAGTGTGAAATATCACCGTGAGGAGATAATGAACACCTCTGCACTAAGGTTAGCCCCCTCGTCTCGACTCGTCTCGTACGGGAGAGACGCTGAGATGATCTGAGCAGATGATAATGAAGCTACAGCAGAGTAATGGTGTGACTGAGCTGTGTGACTGCTGTGACACTTCCATCATTTATTTTATTTATATATTAATTAATTCATTCATTTATTTATTTATTAGTATATTTTACTGTGTTGCACGTGCAGTCTTGAGACTCAAGCCAGGCTAATACACCTTCATCTACTGTTTACAATATTTACAAAATCATTCAGACTATGAAGAAACACATAAGGAATCATGTAGTAACTTAAAAACAGTGTTAAACAAACCTGTGTTTCATCTGTAGCTCCGCCCCCTCATTACCTTCCCCAAGTGTTCCCTGTTTCCTTACCTGCCTTGTGTGTGTATTTATAGCCCTGTGTTTCCTCTTTCCTTTGTCGGTTCTTGTACATTTTTACGTCAGTTGAGGTTGCGAGTGTTTTCTTATGTACTCAGTGTTTCTCTATTGTTCAAGTTTTGTTTTACGGTTTGTTCGTGTTTTTAATACATATTACTTGTATTTGCGTCCGCTCTCCCCATCCTTCTTCCTGCACCCCCACCTGACAGTACTTGAAATTCTTCAAATTCTCATTTTCAGATTGATTGACCTTCATTTTTTCTTAAAGTATTTTTTTCTTTATTTAGTTGAGTAGTTGTTTCTTCTCATAATCTGGATTAGAACATTACTCAAATATTCACTATTCACTGTATACCTGTAACTCTACCTCTTCACTACTTTACTTTAACTGATGCTCTCAAATAAATTCAAGTAATCAAATGTGCAATGCTGATCAGAAGACCTGCCATAATTGGGAGAAAATGCCATATTTGTGGAGTGTACGATTTATAGTTGTCCTGTCGACCTTGGATTCCACCTAGGATTTCTGCAGCTCCTCCAGAGTGACCATGGGCCTCTTGGCTGCTTCTTTGATCAGTGCTCTTCTCCTTGCTGGATCTGTCTGTTTGGGTGAATCATGGCCGTGTCTTTGTAGACTTGTAGAAACAGTTGTAGATTACATTTGACATTTTTGGATGATGGATTGTTGAACATGTTGAACTTTGTGATGCTCAAAGCTTGAAATTAGGGGTGGGCAATATTATATCGTATACAATATATCGTGACACAGAAATATCATGATATTAAAAATCCATATCGTGACAATAGGGCTGTTCTGTCTTAAAAGTAGTCTATTATTTACTGTGAAGCTTTAGGTGTATTTATTGTATAATTGTTTTAGTTTGCAGTTTATATGCATGCACTAAATATTCTGCAATATTATTTGCTGCATTATATTATTTTAGGCTATATTATTTATTTTGCCACATTATTATTATTCTGTTATACTATTATACTATATTCCTGAAATGAATTAATAATTTTATTGTTTTTTCTATATCGCCAAGTATATCGTTATCTCAAAAATACCCTGAAATATCGTGATATTATTTTAGAGCGATATCGCCCACCACTACTTGGGATGTGTTTTTATAACCAAACCCTGCTTTAAACTTCTTTTCCACAACTTTATCTCTGACCTGTCTGGTGAGTTCCTCCTTGGTCTTTGTCATGCTGTTTATTCACTAGTGATCTCTAACAAACCACTGAGGCCTTCAGAATACAGAACAGCTGTATTTATGCATTTATACTGAGACTAAATTACACACAACTAAATTAGTGACTTCTGAAGGCGATTGACTGCACTGGATTTTATTTAGGGGGTTCAGAGTGAAAGGGGGCTGAATACTTTTGCTTTCTTTTGGTTTATCATTTAAAATCTCTATAAAATACATTTATAAATTTAAATACTTTTGCAAGCCACTGTATATATATATATATATATATATTAGTATTGGAATATCTACATATTACATTTTAAACCCATAGGTATTAATATGGAGCTGAATAGAGTTAATCCTGCTTTTGTTTTTGTTAAGTAACTGTGTCTACTGTCTAGGAAAAAACTTTTAGTTTACTGATTATCACTGAAGCGTAACAGCTTTTTTTTGCAGAGTAATGTGTGTGTGTGTATGTGTGTATGAGTGTGTATGAGTGTGTGTGTGTATGAGTGTGTGTGTATATAAAAAGTAAAACAGCTTGCTCATCTGATTGCAGGTACAGTAATAATTCATGACGCTTCTCTGGCACAGCGCCCGTGTGTTTTCTGCTGTTGTTCTGTTTGCTTTCTCTTATTTTCATTATTTATTAATATGCGCAGTGGATTAAAGCTCACTCTGCTGCCTCTTCATTAAGACCCGTCTCTCAGCTTCATTGATATTGATGCAGGGAATTCTGGGAGAATAGATTTAACCTGCTGCACACTTTAAACAACAGCAGAAACTCCATTACACACAGCTCCACACCGCGGCTGATACACACTCTGAACTGAATGCAGATTGGATATGATGGATTCGGGGGCATGAGGTCATTAGTAAACACAGTTGTTTACAGTGTGTAAAATCCCACACCTCCTTTTTAACTGTCTGCTGTTTAAATATCAAACATTGACTGTTAGAGGCGGGCGATTATTGCTTTAAAACAGTATTACAATATTATAATCAGGATAGTTTTTATTTATAAGATGACAGTATTCTTATTAGAAAATAGTTTGAGTTAAATTAACTATTGTTGAACATTTTATACTATAAACTACAGACAACATTTCTCCCAAATTCCAAATAAAAATATTGTAATTTTCAAAGTATTTATTTGCAGAAAATGAGAAATGGCTGAAATAACAAAAAAAAAAGATGCAGAGCTTTCAGACCTCAAATAATGCAAAGAAAAAAACAAGTTCATATTCATAAAGTTTTAAGAGATCAGAAATCAATATTTGGTGGAATAACCCTGGTTGGTTTTTAATCACAGTTTTCATGCATCTTGGCATCATGTTCTCCTCCACCAGTCTTACACACTGCTTTTGGATAACTTTATGCTGCTTTACTCCTGGTGAAAACATTCCAGCAGTTCAGCTTGATGTCTTGATAGTTTAATGGCTTGTGATCATCCATCTTCCTCTTGATTATATTCCAGAGGATTTTAATGCAGTAAAATCTAAGAAACTCATCGTTTTTAAGTGCTCTCTTATTTTTTGTTTCCAGATATGTATATATTTAACTAAGATTGGTTCAGTCAACAAGTCACGATAACAATTTTTTGCAAACAATATTTTGTCCAAGAAATTATTGCGATAAACGATATTGTTGGTATTTGTTGCCACTAATAAAATGATAACATAATATCATAACAAAGGAATTAACCCTTTTAAAGACAATAAACTTTCCATTCCTGTTCACGCACCTAATTTTGGAACCGCACCTAATTTTGTGAAGTGCAGAGGCAGGGGAAGCGTGGGTCCACCCCACACCATGACGTTCAGCCCCGGTCTGTCCCAGCTGGCACATGTTGAACCGGCAAAAAAAAAAAAAAATGAACCTAAAAGACATTAAATTAAAGCGACTAGAGCCGCATTTGGCAGTTACTATGTTTCTTTAAGTTAGTTTTGGCTGTTGATTGAGGGCATTTTTCTCATCCAGACATCCTGAAGAGTGATGATGATGATGATGATGATCAGATCAGATCTCTTCATCTCAGCTCTGATTCTGTTTAAAGATGCTTTTAGATCCAGACTGAGAGCTCAGGGTCTGCAGGCGTCCAGCTCTCAATTATTCACACTATCAGAGAATCAGCCAGACCGTCTCTTTCATCCAGCCATAACACAACACACACACACACACACACACACTCAGCTCCCGTAACGAGCAGGAGCTCACCACCCTGCAGCACTTTCTACACCACAACTCTCCCACTGCAGCCAGTAATGAAGACAACACACACACACACACACACACTGTGATAGAAGCACAAAGCCCATTAGTTGAAAGTTCGTACATCTCCCTCATCTGCTGACTTGCTATGGACAGCAGGTACAGATCCCTCCCTCAGAAGAAGTCTGCTGGCTAATCCTGCTGTGTACTGTCTGAGGTTTTCAACCAGCAAATCAAAACGGAAACGTTTCTTCAACTAATCTAGTGGGCGGGGCTCTTGTGGGAGTTGATGGGACAGGGGTGGGGCCAGGGTGGGTCAATGCAAGTTTCCTTATTGTGATGTCACAATAAGGGAGCAAATCAGCTCATAGAAGCAAATGATTTCTGACACCGAACTCTTTCAGCTGATTTACAGAAAATGGGTGGATTAATTGTTTTGGTGGAAATACAAAAGCATGCAAAAAGTAAAGTAAACTAAAGTTTTGCACAATATGTCCCATTTATTTATTTTGCATTTATTTTGTTATTTATGTTGCCTTTTTGTGTGTATTATTATTATTATTATTATTATTATTATTATTTCATATATTCTTAGTTAGAAAATGTTGTTGACAAGAATTTTATTCTGATGAATGTTTGAAAGTGCTAAATTTACACTAAATCAAAACTTCACACATATATTGTTGCACATACAGCTCTGGAAAAAAATAAGAGAGCACTTAAAAACGATGAGTTTCTTTGATTTATCCAATTAAAAAAAAAACTCTGGAATATAATCAAGAGGAAGATGGATGATCACAAGCCATCAAACCACCAAACTGAACTGCTTGAATTTTTACACCAGGAGTAAAACAGCATAAAGTTATCCAAAGTAAAAGTAAAGTATGAAACTAAACTAGAAAAGGCAAAGTTCGTGAACGAACTTTAAGTTGGCTTGTCAAATAGTTACTAAGTTGTGTAGTGTGGTGTGGAGTGTGTGGGGTGTGGAGTGGGTTGTGGAGTGTGTTTGGTGTGGTGTGTTTGGAATGTGGGGTGGAGTGTGGTGTATGTGTGGTGGAGTGTGGGGTGAGTTGTGTGTATTAGGTGTGGAGTGTGTGTGTTGTGGAGTGTGTGTGGTGTGGGGTTTGTGTGGTGTGGAGTGTGTGTGGTGTGGGGTATGTGTGGTTTGAAGTGTGTGTGGTGTGGGGTATGTGTGGTTTGAAGTGTGTGTGGTGTGGGGTATGTGTGGTTTGAAGTGTGTGTGGTGTGGGGTTTGTGTGGTGTGGAGTGTGTGTGGTGTGGGGTATGTGTGGTTTGAAGTGTGTGTGGTGTGGGGTATGTGTGCTGTGGAGGGTGTGGGGTGTGAAGTGTGTGTGGTATGTGTGTGGTGGAGTGTGTGTGGTGTGGGGTATGTGAGCTGTGGAGTGTGTGTGTAGTTTAAAGTGTGTGTGGTGTGGGGTATGAAGTGTGTGTGGGGTGGAGTGTGTGTGGTGTGGGCTATGTGAGCTGTGGAGTGTGTGTGGTTTAAAGTGTGTGTGGTGTGGGGTTTGTGTGGTGTGGAGTGTGTGTGGTGTGGGGTATGTGTGGTTTGAAGTGTGTGTGGTGTGGGGTATGTGTGGTTTGAAGTGTGTGTGGTGTGGGGTTTGTGTGGTTTGAAGTGTGTGTGGTGTGGGGTTTGTGTGGTGTGGAGTGTGTGTGGTGTGGGGTATGTGTGGTTTGAAGTGTGTGTGGTGTGGGGTATGTGTGGTTTGAAGTGTGTGTGGTGTGGGGTTTGTGTGGTGTGGAGTGTGTGTGGTGTGGGGTATGTGTGGTTTGAAGTGTGTGTGGTGTGGGGTATGTGTGGTGTGGGGGTGTGTGTGGTGTGGGGTATGTGAGCTGTGGAGTTTGTGTGTGGTTTAAAGTGTGTGTGGTGTGGGGTATGAAGTGTGTGTGGTGTGGGGTTTGTGTGGTGTGGAGTGTGTGTGGTGTGGGGTATGTGTGGTTTGAAGTGTGTGTGGTGTGGGGTATGTGTGCTGTGGAGTGTGTGGGGTGTGAAGTGTGTGTGGTATGTGTGTGGTGGAGTGTGTGTGGTGTGGGGTATGTGAGCTGTGGAGTGTGTGTGTGGTTTAAAGTGTGTGTGGTGTGGGGTATGAAGTGTGTGTGGGGTGGAGTGTGTGTGGTGTGGGCTATGTGAGCTGTGGAGTGTGTGTGGTTTAAAGTGTGTGTGGTGTGGGGTTTGTGTGGTGTGGAGTGTGTGTGGTGTGGGGTATGTGTGGTTTGAAGTGTGTGTGGTGTGGGGTATGTGTGGTTTGAAGTGTGTGTGGTGTGGGGTTTGTGTGGTTTGAAGTGTGTGTGGTGTGGGGTTTGTGTGGTGTGGAGTGTGTGTGGTGTGGGGTATGTGTGGTTTGAAGTGTGTGTGGTGTGGGGTATGTGTGGTTTGAAGTGTGTGTGGTGTGGGGTATGTGTGGTTTGAAGTGTGTGTGGTGTGGGGTTTGTGTGGTGTGGAGTGTGTGTGGTGTGGGGTATGTGTGGTTTGAAGTGTGTGTGGTGTGGGGTATGTGTGCTGTGGAGTGTGTGTGGTGTGGGGTGTGAAGTGTGTGTGGTATGTGTGGGGTGGAGTGTGTGTGGTGTGGGGTATGTGAGCTGTGGAGTTTGTGTGTGGTTTAAAGTGTGTGTGGTGTGGGGTATGTGTGGTTTGAAGTGTGTGTGGTGTGGGGTTTGTGTGGTGTGGAGTGTGTGTGGTGTGGGGTATGTGTGGTTTGAAGTGTGTGTGGTGTGGGGTATGTGTGCTGTGGAGTGTGTGTGGTGTGGGGTGTGAAGTGTGTGTGGTATGTGTGGGGTGGAGTGTGTGTGGTGTGGGGTATGTGAGCTGTGGAGTTTGTGTGTGGTTTAAAGTGTGTGTGGTGTGGGGTTTGTGTGGTGTGGAGTGTGTGTGTGGTGTGGGTTATGTGTGGTTTGAAGCGTGTGTGGTGTGGGGTATGTGTGGTTTGAAGTGTGTGTGTAGTTAGTGTGTGTGTGTGGTGTGGGGTATGTGTGGTTTGAAGTGTGTGTGTAGTTAGTGTGTGTGTGTGGTGTGGGGTTTGTGTGGTGTGGAGTGTGTGTGTGGTGTGGGTTATGTGTGGTTTGAAGCGTGTGTGGTGTGGGGTATGTGTGGTTTGAAGTGTGTGTGTAGTTAGTGTGTGTGTGTGGTGTGGGGTATGTGTGGTTTGAAGTGTGTGTGTAGTTAGTGTGTGTGTGTGGTGTGGGGTGTGTGTGTGGTGTGGGGTATGTGTGGTTTGAAGTGTGTGTGGTGTGGTGTATGTGTGGTGTGTGCGTGTGTGTGTGCTGTGTGTGTAGTGTGGTATTGGTTCTGGTGTGGGTTGTGTTCAGCAGTCTCTTCTCCATACAGATACAGTACTGAGGAGCAGGGCAGAGAGGGGGGCCGTGCGCAGGATCGGCTGGTGTGTGTGAGATGGCCAACATTCCGCCCATTCATTCCTATGGGGAAAGTTCGTACGATAATTTTACGAAAACCGTAAATCGTATCGGTGAGATCAGCATATCGTCTGAAACGTCTCTGCAAGTTCTGTATGTCTTGTGAATTTCGTGGTTCTAGCTTGAAAATTGTGACTTTTAGAGCAGTTTGAAAAAAGTGTGAATGGAAGTCTATGGGGAAAAAAGTGACTTTGACGGAACCGTGCTAGAACCCTGGTTCTCCGATCGCTTAGAAAAGCACAAGCACACTCCACGGCTATGGGTTCTACCATCCTGTGAAGTTTGGTGGTTCTAGCTCGAAAACTGTAGGAGGAGTAGCGTTGAGAAATTTTAGCGTAGAATAATAATAATAACTAGAAAAGGCAAAGTTCGTGAACGAACTTTAAGTTGGCTTGTCAAATAGTTACTAAGTTGTGTGGTGTGGTGTGGAGTGTGTGGGGTGTGGAGTGGTTGTGGAGTGTGTTTGGTGTGGTGTGTTTGGAATGTGGGGTGGAGTGTGGTGTATGTGTGCTGGAGTGTGGGGTGAGTTGTGTGTATTAGGTGTGGAGTGTGTGTGTTGTGGAGTGTGTGTGGTGTGGTGTGTAGAGAGTGTGGTGTGGTTTGAAGTGTGTGTGGTGTGGGGTATGTGTGGTTTGAAGTGTGTGTGGTGTGGGGTTTGTGTGGTGTGGAGTGTGTGTGGTGTGGGGTAAGTGTGGTTTGAAGTGTGTGTGGTGTGGGGTATGTGTGGTGTGGAGTGTGTGTGGTGTGGGGTGTGAAGTATGTGTGGTATGTGTGTGGTGGAGTGTGTGTGGTGTGGGGTATGTGAGCTGTGGAGTGTGTGTGTGGTTTAAAGTGTGTGTGGTGTGGGGTATGAAGTGTGTGTGGGGTGGAGTGTGTGTGGTGTGGGCTATGTGAGCTGTGGAGTTTGTGTGGTTTAAAGTGTGTGTGGTGTGGGGTTTGTGTGGTGTGGAGTGTGTGTGGTGTGGGGTATGTGTGGTTTGAAGTGTGTGTGGTGTGGGGTTTGAAGTGTGTGTGGTGTGGGGTTTGTGTGGTGTGGAGTGTGTGTGGTGTGGGGTATGTGTGGTTTGAAGTGTGTGTGGTGTGGGGTATGTGTGGTTTGAAGTGTGTGTGGTGTGGGGTATGTGTGGTTTGAAGTGTGTGTGGTGTGGGGTTTGTGTGGTGTGGAGTGTGAGTGGTGTGGGGTATGTGTGGTTTGAAGTGTGTGTGGTGTGGGGTATGTGTGCTGTGGAGTGTGTGTGGTGTGTGAAGTGTGTGTGGTATGTGTGGGGTGGAGTGTGTGTGGTGTGGGGTATGAAGTGTGTGTGGGGTGGAGTGTGTGTGGTGTGGGCTATGTGAGCTGTGGAGTGTGTGTGGTTTAAAGTGTGTGTGGTGTGGGGTTTGTGTGGTGTGGAGTGTGTGTGTGGTGTGGGTTATGTGTGGTTTGAAGCGTGTGTGGTGTGGGGTATGTGTGGTTTGAAGTGTTTGTGGTGTGGAGTGCGTGGGGTGTGGAGTGTGTGGGGTGTGTAGAGTGTGTGGTGTGGTGTTGGTTGTGTGTGGGGTGGGGTGTGGAGTGTGTTTGGGGTGGGATGTGGAGTATGTGGTGTGGGGTATGTGTGGTGTGGAATGTGTGTAGTGTGTGGTGTGGAGTGTGTGTAGTGTGGGCTGTGGACTGTGTGTGGTGTGGGCTGTGGACTGTGTGTGGTGTGTGTGGTGTGTAGAGTGTGTGTGGTGTGGGCTGTGGAGTGGGGTGTGAAGTGTGGAGTGTGTGGTGTGGAGTGTGTGTGATGTGGATTGTGTGTGGTGTGGAGTGTATGTAGTGTGGGGAGTGGACTGTGTGTTGTGTGGGGTGTGTAGAGTGTGTGGTGTGTGTGTGGGGTTTGGTGTGTGTGGTGTAGGGTATGTGTGGTGTGGGGTATGTGTGGTGTGGGGTATGTGTGGTGTGGAGTGTGTGGGGTGTGTAGAGTGTGTGGTGTGTGGAGTTTGTGTGGTGTGCTGTGTGTGTAGTGTTGTATTGGTTATGGTGTGGGTTGTGTTCAGCAGTATCTTCTCCATACAGATACAGTACTGAGGAGCAGGGCAGAGAGGGGGGCCGTGCGCAGGATCGGCTGGTGTGTGTGAGATGGCCAACATTCCGCCCATTCATTCCTATGGGGAAAGTTCGTACGATAATTTTACGAAAACCGTAAATCGTATCGGTGAGATCAGCATATCGTCTGAAACGTCTCTGCAAGTTCTGTATGTCTTGTGAATTTCGTGGTTCTAGCTTGAAAATTGTGACTTTTAGAGCAGTTTGAAAAAAGTGTGAATGGAAGTCTATGGGGAAAAAAGTGACTTTGACGGAACCGTGCTAGAACCCTGGTTCTCCGATCGCTTAGAAAAGCACAAGCACACTCCACGGCTATGGGTTCTACCATCCTGTGAAGTTTGGTGGTTCTAGCTCGAAAACTGTAGGAGGAGTAGCGTTGAGAAATTTTAGCGTAGAATAATAATAACTAGAAAAGGCAAAGTTCGTGAACGAACTTTAAGTTGGCTTGTCAAATAGTTACTAAGTTGTGTAGTGTGTGTGTGGTGTGGAGTGTGTGGGGTGTGGAGTGGGTTGTGGAGTGTGTTTGGTGTGGTGTGTTTGGAATGTGGTGTGGAGTGTGGTGTATGTGTGGTGGAGTGTGGGGTGAGTTGTGTGTATCAGGTGTGGAGTGTGTGTGTTGTGGAGTGTGTGTGGTGTGGTGTGTAGAGAGTGTGGTGTGGTGTGTGGAGTATGTGTGGTGTGGAGTGTGTGTGGTGTGGTGTATGTGTGGTGGAGTGTGGGGTTTGTGTCAGGTGTGGAGTGTGTGTGGTGTGGGGTATGTGTGGTGTGAAGTGTGTGTGGGGTGGAGTGTGTATGGTGTGGAGTGTGTGTGGTGTGGTGTGTAGAGTATGTGTGATGTGAAGTGTGTGTGGTATGTGTGGGGTGGAGTGTGTATGGTGTGGGGTATGTGAGCTGTGGAGTGTGTGTGTGGTATGGAGAGTGTGGGGTATGTGTGGTGTGGGGTGTGAAGTGGGTGGTATGTTTGGGGTGGAGTGTGCGTGGTGTGAGGTATGTGAGCTGTGGAGTGTGTGTGTGGTATGGAGTGTGTGGGGTGTGGGGTATGTGTGGTGTGAAGTGTGTGTGGTGTGGGGTATATGAGCTATCGAGTGTGTGTGGTTTAAAGTGTGTGTGGTGTGGGGTATGTGTGGTGTGGAATGTGTGGTGTTGTGTGAATTGTGTGTGGTATGTGTGGGGTGGAGTGTGTGTGGTGTGGGGTATGTGAGCTGTGGAGTGTGTGTGGTTTAAAGTGTGTGTGGTGTGGGGTTTGTGTGGTGTGGATTGTGTGTGGTGTGGGGTATGTGTGGTTTGAAGTGTGTGTGGTGTGGGGTATGTGTGGTGTGTGGGGTGGAGTGTGTTTGGTTTGGGGTATGTGTGGTGTGGAATGTGTGTAGGGTGTGGTGTGGAGTGTGTGTAGTGTGGGGTGTAGACTGTGTGTGGTGTGGGGTGTGTGGTGTGTAGTGTGTGTGGGGTGGAGTGTGTTTGGTGTGGGGTATGTGTGGTGTGGAATGTGTGTAGGGTGTGGTGTGGAGTGTGTGTAGTGTGGGGTGTAGACTGTGTGTGGTGTGGGGTATGTGTGGTGTGGAGTGTGTGGGGTGGAGTGTGTTTGGTGTGGGGTATGTGTGGTGTGGAGTGTGTGGTGTTGTGTGAATTGTGTGTTGTATGTGTGGGGTGGAGTGTGTGTGGTGTGGGGTATGTGAGCTGTGGAGTGTGTGTGGTTTAAAGTGTGTGTGGTATGGGGTTTGTGTGGTGTGGATTGTGTGTGGTGTGGGGTATGTGTGGTTTGAAGTGTGTGTGGTGTGGGGTATGTGTGGTGTGTGTGGTGGAGTGTGTTTGGTGTGGGGTATGTGTGGTGTGGAATGTGTGTAGGGTGTGGTGTGGAGTGTGTGTAGTGTGGGGTGTAGACTGTGTGTGGTGTGGGGTGTGTGGTGTGTAGTGTGTGTGGGGTGGAGTGTGTTTGGTGTGGGGTATGTGTGGTGTGGAATGTGTGTAGGGTGTGGTGTGGAGTGTGTGTAGTGTGGGGTGTAGACTGTGTGTGGTGTGGGGTATGTGTGGTGTGGAGTGTGTGGGGTGGAGTGTGTTTGGTGTGGGGTATGTGTGGTGTGGAATGTGTGTAGGGTGTGGTGTGGAGTGTGTGTAGTGTGGGGTGTAGACTGTGTGTGGTGTTGGGTGTGTGTGTGGTGTGGACTGTGGAGTTTGTGTGGTGTGGAGTGAGTGTGGGGAGTGGACTGTGTGTCGTGTGGTGAGTGAGTGGAGTGTGTGTGGTGTGGGGTGTGAAGTGTGTGGTGTGGGGTATGTGTGGGGTGGAGTGTGTGTGGTGTGGGGTATGTGTGGTTTGAAGTGTGTGTGGTGTGTGTGGTGTGTGGACTGTGTAGTGTGGTGTGTATGTAGTGTTGTATTGGTTCTGGTGTGGGTTGTGTTCAGCAGTCTCTTCTCCATACAGATACAGTACTGAGGAGCAGGGCAGAGAGGGGGGCCGTGCGCAGGATCGGCTGGTGTGTGTGAGATGGCCAACATTCCGCCCATTCATTCCTATGGGGAAAGTTCGTACGATAATTTTACGAAAACCGTAAATCGTATCGGTGAGATCAGCATATCGTCTGAAACGTCTCTGCAAGTTCTGTATGTCTTGTGAATTTCGAGGTTCTAGCTTGAAAATTGTGACTTTTACAGCAGTTTGAAAAAAGTGTGAATGGAAGTCTATGGGGAAAAAAGTGACTTTGACGGAACCGTGCTAGAACCCTGGTTCTCCGATCGCTTAGAAAAGCACAAGCAACTTAAGTGGCTATGGGTTCTACCATCCTGTGAAGTTTGGTGGTTCTAGCTCGAAAACTGTAGGAGGAGTAGCGTTGAGAAATTTTAGCGTAGAATAATAATAATAAGAAGAAGAATAAGAAGAACAGTAAGTTGGCTTTGACAAGCCAACTTAATAACTAGAAAAGGCAAAGTTCGTGAACGAACTTTAAGTTGGCTTGTCAAATAGTTACTAAGTTGTGTAGTGTGTGTGTGGTGTGGAGTGTGTGGGGTGTGGAGTGGGTTGTGGAGTGTGTTTGGTGTAGTGTGTTTGGAATGTGGTGTGGAGTGTGGTGTATGTGTGGTGGAGTGTGGGGTGAGTTGTGTGTATCAGGTGTGGAGTGTGTGTGTTGTGGAGTGTGTGTGGTGTGGTGTGTAGAGAGTGTGGTGTGGTGTGTGGAGTATGTGTGGTGTGGAGTGTGTGTGGTGTGGTGTATGTGTGGTGGAGTGTGGGGTTTGTGTCAGGTGTGGAGTGTGTGTGGTGTGGGGTATGTGTGGTGTGAAGTGTGTGTGGGGTGGAGTGTGTATGGTGTGGGGTATGTGAGCTGTGGAGTTTGTGCGTGGTATGGAGAGTGTGGGGTTTGTGTGGTGTGAAGTGTGTGTGGTATGTGTGGGGGTGGAGTGTGTATGGTGTGGGGTATGTGAGCTGTGGAGTGTGTGTGTGTGGTATGGAGAGTGTGGGGTATGTGTGGTGTGGGGTGTGAAGTGTGTGGTATGTTTGGGGTGGAGTGTGCGTGGTGTGAGGTATGTGAGCTGTGGAGTGTGTGTGTGGTATGGAGTGTGTGGGGTGTGGGGTATGTGTGGTGTGAAGTGTGTGTGGTGTGGGGTATATGAGCAATCGAGTGTGTGTGTGGTTTAAAGTGTGTGTGGTGTGGGGTATGTGTGGTGTGGAGTGTGTGGTGTTGTGTGAATTGTGTGTGGTATGTGTGGGGTGGAGTGTGTGTGGTGTGGGGTATGGGAGCTGTGGAGTGTGTGTGGTTTAAAGTGTGTGTGGTGTGCGGTTTGTGTGGTGTGGATTGTGTGTGGTGTGGGGTATGTGTGGTTTGAAGTGTGTGTGGTGTGGGGTATGTGTGGTGTGTGGGGTGGAGTGTGTTTGGTGTGGGGTATGTGTGGTGTGGAATGTGTGTAGGGTGTGGTGTGGAGTGTGTGTAGTGTGGGGTGTAGACTGTGTGTGGTGTGGGGTGTGTGTGGTGTGGGGTATATGAGCTATCGAGTGTGTGTGTGGTTTAAAGTGTGTGTGGTGTGGGGTATGTGTGTGGTATGTGTGGGGTGGAGTGTGTGTGGTGTGGGGTATGTGAGCTGTGGAGTGTGTGTGGTTTAAAGTGTGTGTGGTGTGGGGTTTGTGTGGTGTGGATTGTGTGTGGTGTGGGGTATGTGTGGTGTGGAATGTGTGGAGTGTGGGGTGTAGACTGTGTGTGGTGTGGGGTGTGTGTGGTGTGTAGTGTGTGTGGGGTGGAGTGTGTTTGGTGTGGGGTATGTGTGGTGTGGAATGTGTGTAGGGTGTGGTGTGGAGTGTGTGTAGTGTGGGGTGTAGACTGTGTGTGGTGTGGGGTATGTGTGGTGTGTAGTGTGTGTGGGGTGGAGTGTGTTTGGTGTGGGGTATGTGTGGTGTGGAATGTGTGTAGGGTGTGGTGTGGAGTGTGGGGTGTAGACTGTGTGTGGTGTGGGGTGTGTGTGTGGTGTGGACTGTGGAGTTTGTGTGGAGTATGTGTGGTGTGGAGTGAGTGTGGGGAGTGGACTGTGTGTCGTGTGGTGAGTGAGTGGAGTGTGTGTGGTGTGGGGTGTGAAGTGTGTGGTATGTGTGATGTGGAGTGTGTGTGGTGTGGGGTATGTGTGGTTTAAAGTGTGTGTGTGGTGTGTGTGTGGTGTGGTGTGGTGTGGTGTGGAGTGTGGTGTGTGTGTAGTGTGGTATTGGTTCTGGTGTGGGTTGTGTTCAGCAGTATCTTCTCCATACAGATACAGTACTGAGGAGCAGGGCAGAGAGGGGGGCCGTGCGCAGGATCGGCTGGTGTGTGTGAGATGGCCAACATTCCGCCCATTCATTCCTATGGGGAAAGTTCGTACGATAATTTTACGAAAACCGTAAATCGTATCGGTGAGATCAGCATATCGTCTGAAACGTCTCTGCAAGTTCTGTATGTCTTGTGAATTTCGTGGTTCTAGCTTGAAAAATGTGACTTTTACAGCAGTTTGAAAAAAGTGTGAATGGAAGTCTATGGGGAAAAAAGTGACTTTGACGGAACCGTGCTAGAACCCTGGTTCTCCGATCGCTTAGAAAAGCACAAGCACACTCCACGGCTATGGGTTCTACCATCCTGTGAAGTTTGGTGGTTCTAGCTCGAAAACTGTAGGAGGAGTAGCGTTGAGAAATTTTAGCGTAGAATAATAATAACTAGAAAAGGAAAGTTCGATAACGAACTTTAAGTTGGCTTGGAAAAGTACGTTAATAACGTTGAAAAAGTTAAAATGGTTGCTAAGATATTTGTGTCTAAAGCGTGTGAAGAGTGGTTGCTTTGCTGTTGACTTTCAGCTAAATGTTAAAGTCCAAAAAGTTTTGGCTAACATGGTGAAAAGCTAATAATTGTCTTATAAAGTAATATAAACACTTTACTTTATATATACCTATATAAAGTAAAGTGTTGCTAAGTGGTTGCTAGGTAGTTACTAGGCAGTTGCTAATGTATTCCACATCGTTGCTCAGTGTTTGCTAATTGGTTGCTAAGCAGATTCTTACATATTCCAGGTGGTTGCTAAGCTGTTGCTAACTGGTTGCTAGGCAATTGCTAATGTATTCCACATGGTTTCCAAGTGGTTGCTAAGGTGTTGATATGGTATCCGGGTTGGTTGCTAAGGTGTTGCTAGGTGGTTGCTAAGGTGTTGCTATGGTATCCAGGGTGGTTGGTAAGGTGTTGCTAGGTGGTTGCTAAGGTGTTGCTATGGTATCTGGGGTGTTGCCAAGGTGTTGCTAAGGTGTTGCTAGGTGGTTGCTAGGGTGTTGATATGGTATCTGGGGTGGTTGCTAAGGTGTTGCTAGATGGTTGCTAAGGTGTTGCTATGGTATCTGGGGTGGTTGCTAAGGTGTTGCTAGGTGGTTGCTAAGGTGTTGTTATGGTATCCTGGGTGGTTGCTAAGGTGTTGCTAGGTGGTTGCTAGGCGGTTGCTAAGGTGTTGTTATGGTATCCGGGGTGGTTGCTAAGATGTTGCTAGGTGGTTGCTAAGGTGTTGCTATGGTATCCGGGGTGGTTGCTAAGGTGTTGCTAGGTGGTTGCTAAGGTGTTGCTAGGTGGTTGCTAAGGTGTTGCTATGGTATCTGGGGTGGTTGCTAAGGTGTTGCTAGGCGGTTGCTAAGGTGTTGCTAGGTGGTTGCTAAGGTGTTGCTATGGTATCTGTGGTGGTTGCTAAGGTGTTGCTATGGTATCCGGGTGGTTGCTAGGTGGTTGCTAACGTGTTGCTAGGCGGTTGCTAAGGTGTTGCTATGGTATCCAGGGTGGTTGCTAAGGTGTTGCTAGGCGGTTGCTAAGGTATTGCTATGGTATCCGGGGTGGTTGCTAAGGTGCTGCTAGGTGGTTGCAAGGTGGTTGCTAAGGTGTTGCTATGGTGTCTGGGGTGGTTCCTAAGGTGTTGCTAGGTGGTTGCTAAGGTGTTGCTATGGTATCTGGGGTGGTTGCTAAGGTGTTGCTAAGGTGTTGCTATGGTATCCAGGGTGGTTGCCAAGGTGTTGCTAGGTGGTTGCTAGGGTGTTGCTAGGCGGTTGCTAAGCGGTTGCTATGGTATCCAGGGTGGTTGCTAAGGTGTTGCTAGGTGGTTGCTAGGTGGTTGCTAAGGTGTTGCTAGGTGGTTGCTAAAGTGTTGCCATGGTATCCGGGGTGCTTGCTAAGGTGTTGCTAGGCGGTTGCTATGGTATCTGGGTTGGTTGCTAAGGTGTTGCTAGGTGGTTGCTAGGCGGTTGCCAAGGTGTTGCTATGGTATCCGAGGTGGTTGCTAAATGGTTACTAGGCAGTTGCTAATGTATTCCACATGGTTGCTAAGTGGTTGCTAGGCACTTGCTAATGTTTTCCAGGTGGTTGCTAAGGTGTTGCTAACTGGTTGCTAGGCAGTTGCTAACGTATTCCACATGGTTGCTAAGTGGTTGCTAGGCAGTTGTGATCATTTCTAAAGTGGTTGCTAAGTGGTTTCTAGGCAGTTGCTAACATTTTCCAGGTGGTTGCTAAGGTGTTGCTAACTGGTTGCTAGGCAGTTGCTAACATATTCCAGATGGTTGCTGAGCGGTTGTCATCATTTCTAAAGTGGTTGCTAGGCAGTTGCTAATGTTTACCAGGTGGTTGCTAAGGTGTTGATAACTGGTTGCTAGGCAGTTGCTAACATATTCCAGATGGTTGCTGAGCGGTTGTCATCATTTCTAAAGTGGTTGCTAGGCAGTTGCTAATGTTTACCAGGTGGTTGCTAAGGTGTTGATAACTGGTTGCTAGGTTGTTGCTATCATTTCTAAAATGGTTGAAGTAGAGAAAAAGAGAGAGTGTTAAATGTAGAAGTACAGAAAAAGGGAGAGCAAGAAATAAAGAAGTAGGGAGAAAATCGCGAGAAAAAGAGAAAGAACACGCGAGAATGTGAGAAAAAAAGTTGAGAGAAATATTGAGCGAGAAAAAGAGAATTAGAGAAAAAGGGACATCGAGAAATAAAGAAGTAGAGAAAGAAAGAGGAAGTAGTAGAGAGATAGATAGAAAGAGAAAGCAAGACATAGAAAAGTAGAGTGAAAGAGAAGTAGAGAGAAGAGCGAGAAATAAAGAAAGAGTAGAGAATAGAGAAATAGAAAAGTAGCGAGAAAGAGAAATTGAGACGTAGAGAGAGAGTGAGAAAGAGAGAAAGAAAGAGTGAGAAATAGAGAAGTAGAGAGTAAAAGAGAGAGTGAGAAATAGAGACGTAGAGAGAGAGTGAGAAAGAGAGTGAGAAATTCAGAAGTAGAGTGAGAAAGAGAGTGAGAAATAGAGAAGTAGAGAGCAAAAGAGAGTGAGAAATAGAGAAGTAGAGAGAGAGTGAGAAAGAGAGAGTGAGAAATAAAGAAATGTAAAGAGCAAAAGAGAGAGTGAGAAATAGAGAAGTAGAGAGAGTGAGAAAGAGAGTGTGAGAAATAGAGACGTAGAGAGAGTGAGAAAGAAAGAGTGAGAAATAGAGACGTAGAGAGTGAGAAAGAGAGAGTGAGAAATAGAGAAGTAGAGAGCAAAAGAGAGAGTGAGAAGTAGAGAGCAAAAGAGAGAGCGAGAAGTAGAGAGCAAAAGAGAGAGTGAGAAATAGAGAAGTAGAAAGCAAAAGAGAGTGAGAAATAGAGAAGTAGAGAGCAAAAGAGAGTGTGAGAAGTAGAGAGCAAAAGAGAGAGTGAGAAATAGAGAAGCAGAGAGCAAAAGAGAGAGTGAGAAGTAGAGAAGTAGAGAGCAAAAGAGAGAGTGAGAAGTAGATAAGTAGAGAGCAAAAGAGAGAGTGAGAAATAGAGACGTAGAGAGAGAGTGAGAAAGAGAGAGTGAGAAATAGAGAAGTAGAGAGCGAAAGAGAGTGAAAAGTAGAGAGAGTGAGAAAGAGAGAGTGAGAGAAGTAGAGAGAGAGTGAGAAAGAGAGAGTGAGAGAAGTAGAGAGAGAGTGAGAAAGAGAGAGTGGTTGCTAAACAGTTAATAGGTGGTTGCAAAGCGCTGGCTGAGGTGCCCGGGGTGTCCAAACTTTTGACTGATAGCTGCTCCATACAGCAGCTCCTCCATACACTCACAGTACTGGAGGAGCAGGGGAGAGAAGGGGTTCCGTGCGCAGAGCTGCTCGTCTGTGAGATGGAACTCTGGGCCCCCCATTCATTTCTATGGGAAAACTTCGTACGACAATTGTACGAAAACCGTACGTCGTATCGCTTCGCAATCTTTTATTAATTTAAAGATCTTGATAAGATCTATTAGCTCGCCGAATTTGGTCTCCGTATCTCAAAAATTGTGACCGTCGCGGACGTTCAAAATTCTCCCCCATTCATTCCTATGGGGAAAAAATGCGTACGTTTACGAAGTTTTTACGAAAACCGTACGATAAATCGCTCCAAAAAGCACAAGCAACGTAATTCACTATAGGTCCTACGATCCGTGAAAGTTTCGTGATTCTACGATAAAAGCTCTAGGAGGAGTAGCGTACAGAAAAAAAGGCGTAAGAATAATAATAATAATAAGAAGAAGAAAACGAAGAACAATAAGTTGGCTTTTCCAAAGCCAACTTAATAATAATAAGAAGAATAAGAAGAACTATAAGTTGGCTTTGACAAGCCAACTTAATAAGAAGAATAAGAAGAACAGTAAGTTGGCTTTGACAAGCCAACTTAATAAAGTGTAACTAAAGACTTTAACTAAAGAATTTACACACAAACGTAAAAAGGATCTCAGCCTCGGAGTCGTGGATATGTGATGTATGATACGGGGTGTGAGGAAAGCAGAGAGTTTGGGGGGTTTTTCTGTATTTAAATAGAGATATTTGTGGTAAAAAGGGGGTTTCTGTGTTTCTATTAATAGAATATTCATACAGCAGGGATCTGTGTTAGTAGTGGAGTTATTGTCCTGTCTGTGTGTTTGATATGTTGGATTAATTTTGTATAAATTGAAGACTACCCTGGTCTGTATGGTTCTGGGAGGTGAACAGAACTATGGGAGATGTTGTTGGTGATTATTCTGGGATGGCAGAAAGCCCAGACATATTTCTACTGTGCTGTACTTTTGTGTATTTTAGTTTTTCTGACTGAAATGATGCGTGAAATCACTGGAACACAAAACACACTAATAGAGATACTGCAGTACAAACACACACACACAGTTATTCACAAACATACACAGTTATACATACTTACATTGATGCATAGCATCAAATATGGATATTTTATATGTTTGGGTTATGTACAGCTTTCCAGTCAAAAAAAAAGTTTAGACACATTAAATTCAGTGTTTTTACATTATTTTAAAATAGTCTCTATTGTAGATTAATACAAAACTCATCCAAACTATGATGAAAAACATATGCAATTATTTAAGTAGATTCACCTGGAATTCAGGCTTTCAGTTAACAGCTGTGCTGAACTCATCAAGAGTTAATTACTTGAATTTCTTGTCTCTTAATGAAGTGTTTGAGAGCATCAGTTAAAGTAAAGTAGTGAAGAGGTAGAGTTACAGGTATACAGTGAATAGTGAATATTTGAGTAATGTTCGAATCCAGATTATGAGAAGAAACAACTACTCAACTAAATGAAGGGAAAAAATTACTATGAAGAAATGAAGGTCAGGCAATCCGAAAAAGAAGAATTTCAATTTCAATTTTCAGTCACCACAAAAACCATCAAGAACATTATGATGATGAAACTGGCCCTCATCAGGACTGCCCCAGAAAATGAAGAGCATGGAATAACACTTTTAAGTTACTACATGATTCCTTATGTGTTCCTTCATAGTCTGGATCACTTTACTATTTATTCATTTACTATGTAGGAAAGGCCAGTTCTGTTTGTCCTTCCTTTCTTTTACTACAAAGTCACACACACACACACACACACACTTGCTAGTTAAAGCAGTAGAGGAAGCTGGGGGTTGTAACGGCTCCCTGTAGCCTGGTTTCCGTATGGTATTGTTGTGGGAAATGGAAAAAGGATGGAGAAACACTCAGCGATCTTCTTCTTCCCTTCCAGTCCTGCTTTCCACACATTTATATCATTCATTCATGATATTCCCAATCCTGCACAGCCTGAATAATGCTGAAGTTTTGTGGATTAACAGTGATTTAACATAGTATGATTGTATTACACCTTAAGTATAACTGTAATTTATTTATAAAGGAAATGTCAGGACTGGGAAAAATTATGTAGGGCAGATTTGTAGGTTAAAACCCACACAAATAAAACTAGAAAAGTGCATTTTCTGAAGGAAACGCAGAATGGTTACGCAGCTAAAATAGCTCCCACACGTTGCTATGGTGGTTGCTAAGATAAGATGTTGCCATGGTATCTGTGGTGGATGTACTCAAGTAAGAAAAAGAAATGAAAGTTAATCTATTCAAAACATTTCTAGAACTTTGAAAGCATTCTCAAGTGCATTCACCTCAAAGACCATCGAAAATGTTATGATGATGAAACTGGCACTCATCAGGACCGCCCCAGGAAAGGAAGACTGAGAGTTTCCTTTTGTACAGGATAAGTTCACTATGAAGTGGGCGGAGTTATGAAGCACTTCAGAAAGCATTGTGTTGGTATTGTGCAGCGGGTCATGTGATTGGCTGATTCCCTGCTGTCTTGCTGTTGTTCAGCTCTCTGTTCTCTCTTCATCCCACCATAACATCATTAATAAATGATGCGGAAGCTTCGGCTCCTGGAAAGTGGTTTATTTCTGTTTTTCCAAGTTACATAATTCAGTTCAGCAGCAGACGATGATGATGATGATGATGATGATGTCAGAACATGCATTATAAATGAATAGTGAAGTGATCCATCAGACTATGAAGGAACACATAAGGAATCATGTAGTAACTTAAAAACAGTGTTAAACAAACCAAAAGCATTTAGGTGAGTGTGTAGTAGGGGTGTAAAGGTACAAAAAAATTCACGGTTGGTTCACACCTCTGTATAAACCCCACAATTCAGTACTTTTTTGGTACGGTTGGTGTAAAAATAAAGCATAATAAGGATGAATTTTCAGTGTTTGAGTTCCTTTTAAGAAATATCAGCATTAGATTGTTAAAATTAAGAAAGAGAGAGAGAGCGAGCGCCTAACCCTGCGTTCACACTGGAAAGCACAGTCTAAGTCAGTAGCGAGTTGCTAATAGCAACAGTGCTACAGCTACACTTTCTTGGGTTACGTTCATTGGTTCCACAAGTCTCCAATAGACTGCCTATGCACCGTGTATTCTGCGTACATTTACGCGAGCCGAACCGTGACCCCCGCACCGCAACGATTCGCAAAGAATACACAAACGGTTACATCCCTAGTGAAGAGGTACAGTTATTAGTAATGTTCTAATCCAGATTAAGAGAAGCAACAACTACTCCACTAAATAAAGAAAAAATGACTAAGAAAAAAGTTGAGTTGGATAGTTGAGAGGATATATGAGGTTTGTGCACGGTGTACGGGTGTGTTCTGATTTCAGGCTCTTCTCTCTGTGTTGTTATGGGGCTCCTGTTCCTCCTGTTCTCTCCGCTGTTCTCTGAAGAG
The DNA here is from genome assembly GCF_023375975.1 of Astyanax mexicanus. Taxonomy (NCBI): domain Eukaryota; kingdom Metazoa; phylum Chordata; class Actinopteri; order Characiformes; family Acestrorhamphidae; genus Astyanax; species Astyanax mexicanus. Next base: position 49,632,767 of record NC_064418.1, on the reverse strand, counting down.
CTGAGCTGTTCAGGTTTTCTCTGCGCTGCTGTTTATTTTCTCTGCTGGCTGTTTTTCACTTCATCCTATAAGATTAAATATTAATAATTCAGCAGCAGCAGCAGCAGCGCCGGGCGGAAGCACTCTGTGAAATATGTCTCTGCTGCCCTGAGTTTATCTGACTTCTGATAAGCCCTTCAGTATCACCTTTCAGCTGTTCAGAGCTGTTCTGCTCTCTGAGCTGTTCCTGCTTTACATAAAGGAACAGTTCAGTAACAATAAATGTAATGTACACATTTAAAAAAAAAAAAAATAAACCAGCCAAATCATTAAAACCACCAGTCTAATAGTGTTTAGGAAGACCTTATATCAACAAATCATCTCAGACCTTTTAAATCAGGGGTGTCCAAACTACGGCCCGCGGGCCATTTGCGGCCCGTTTCCTTTTTTGGAGCGGCCCGCGAGGTATTTTAGAAATAGAATGAAAGTTGGCCCGCTGTTAAGCAGATTTTTGTAATGTGAGACTCAAAGTTTGAACGCTAGGTGTCAGAAACGGGCCAAAGAGTCTAAAAGCGGAGAGAGTGCGCATTTCTTGCGCAGAAAAACGGGCCAAAGAGTCTAAAAGCGGAGAGAGTGCGCATTTCTTGCGCAGAAAAACGGGGCCAAAGAGTCTAAAAGTGGAGAGAGTGCTCATTTCTAGTGCAGAAAAACTAGCCAAAAAGTCTAAAAGCGGAGAGAGTGCACATTTCTAGTGCAGAAAAACGGGGCCAAAGAGTCTAAAAGCGGAGAGGGTGCGCATTTCTAGCGCAGAAAAACGGGCCAAAGAGTCTAAAAGCGAAGAGAGTGCGCATTTCTTGCGCAGAAAAACGGGCCAAAGAGTCTAAAAGCGGAGAGAGTGCGCATTTCTAGCGCAGAAATCGGGCCAAAGAGTCTAAAAGCGGAGAGAGTGCGCATTTCTAGTGCAGAAAAACGGGGCCAAAGAGTCTAAAAGCGGAGAGAGTGCACATTTCTAGTGCAGAAAAACGGGCCAAAGAGTCTAAAAGCGGAGAGGGTGCGCATTTCTAGCGCAGAAAAACGGGCCAAAGAGTCTAAAAGTTGCCATAATTAAGGAGTTTAATATCATTAATATCATAACATCAATGTAAAAATCTTAGTTTACACAACACTGTCAAAGATAAAGATAGTAAATCAAGTAAAATGGTGTGTAAATGAAAAAAAAATGAAAAAGCATTACTTTGAGGAATGTAAAAAATAAAACATAATCTGATTTATTTAACACTTTTATTCACTAAATAATTCAATATTTTTTCTTATTATTTATTATTATTTAGTTTTTTTATTTAATATTAATTTACCGTATCTCTTTTATCACAGTTATTTATGAGCTTTATAATAAAGCTGTAGTATCAGAGAGAGACTGTGAGGATCTGTACAGGATGAAGGCAGAGCGTCTCTAACAGCAGCAGAAGGTGTTGGACGGTGTTTGATCTCAGTAGTGTCCGTCTCTTGTCCTCCGTCCAGAACCTCAAGCTGTCACCATCTGTCCCCCCAGCCACTCAGCCGCATGCTCGGCCACACGCGGTGCTGTGATTGGTCGATGGTTCACCTAGGGCAGCTCTCAGGAGCCAATCGTGAGCCGGGAGCTGAGAGCACGGGAAAAAAAAAAACACACCTAATTATTAACACTCAACAGGAGCATCAGTGTATTACTGCTCTTTCTTTCTCTCTCTCCCTTTTTTTCTCTCTCTTTTTCTGTATCTGTTTTTTTTATTCTGCATCCAAACCACCTTCTGTCAAACCAGCTGAACCAATCCTGCGCTGCCTGTGTGTGTGTGTGTGTGTTCTGTATTTAACACTCCAGTGTGAGTTAAACAGAAGGTTTGATGACCCGTCCCACTGAACTCTGGGTAAACCTTGTTTCACCCTGTGTGGTTTCTATACACAGTACCAGTCAAAAGTTTGGACTTCAATTCAGTGTTGAAAAACTTATAGAATTATTCATTAAAGTGTTAAAGGTCTCTTCCACTAAAATCCTCTTTTTCTTGTTGTTTGTACAATAGAAATACAGTGGGTCTCTCTGAGTTGTTTATGATGCTGCACATGAAACTCTTCCTCATCCTCTTATTCATTGTCTGCAGCAGCTAGTAAAAGAAAATATTCAGAAAAACGAGTCGATCAGAAAAAAGCACCGTGTCTACATCAACCCGTGAACTAGTATTCATGGCCCCGCCCACCTCGGCTCGGGACCGCCCACAGGCAGAGCTGAAGCCGGGCAGCGACGACGTCTCGTCAGATAGGAGATAACTAACAGCGCTAGGAACAGCATGCAGTTCATTCCTGTGTTATTTGCGCGAATAACACATCAGTGTTTATATACTTTACCCAGTAATTCAGAGCTAAGAAACAAATGGTTAGAATTAGTCTATGGAGGAACACCAGTGAAGTACTTTAAGTTAAAGTAGCAGGGCATTATTACACATGTTATAAAGTAACATATGACATTGCAAAGACTGTTATTATTGTAAAAATGTCTATTTTAAAACTAACTGTTGTTCGTCTCATGCATATTCATATTCATGTACATAAATATTTATGAGCAAGAGCAGAAATCCTATCATCTTAAAAAACACATATCAGCTTGCTGTATGAAATAGGTTGGAAATTTGGTGTGTAAAAAGAGTGAAGAGATGCTATTGGTTGTTTTTTTCTCTGCTGTATTTATTAAGCTGTGTGTGTGTGTGTGTGTGTGTGTGTGTGTGTGTGTGTAGATTGTGAGAGGCGTGTCCTGCAGTGTAAGACAGGTCTGTTCCAGCAGATGCTCTCGCTAACACTGAGCGCATGATTCCAACCCTGAGAAATCAACCCAAACACTGAGAGAGAAAATTACCCAACAATCCACACACTGTCTCCCCCCTGAACCACACGCCTCATTATAATATAATCACATATAAACCAATCAGAACAACACACATACCATACACTCTATACCTCTATACCTCTCTCTCTCTCTCTCTCTCTCTCTCTACCAACACACATATCATACTCTATACCTCTATACCTCTCTCTCTCTCTCTCTCTCTCTCTCTCTCTACCAACACACATACCATACAATCTATACCTCTATACCTCTCTCTCTCTCTCTCTCTCTCTCTCTCTCTACCAACACACATACCATACTCTACCTCTATACCTCTCTCTCTCTCTCTCTCTCTCTCTCTCTCTCTCTCTCTCTCTCTCTCTCTACCAACACACATACCATACTCTATACCTCTATACCTCTCTCTCTCTCTCTCTACCAACACACATACCATACACTCTATACCTCTATACCTCTCTCTCTCTCTCTCTCTCTCTCTCTACCAACACACATATCATACTCTATACCTCTATACCTCTCTCTCTCTCTCTCTCTCTCTCTCTCTACCAACACACATACCATACAATCTATACCTCTATACCTCTCTCTCTCTCTCTCTCTCTCTCTACCAACACACATACCATACTCTACCTCTATACCTCTCTCTCTCTCTCTCTCTCTCTACCAACACACATACCATACTCTACCTCTATACCTCTCTCTCTCTCTCTCTCTCTCTCTCTCTCTCTCTCTCTCTCTCTCTACCAACACACATACCATACTCTATACCTCTATACCTCTCTCTCTCTCTCTCTACCAACACACATACCATACACTCTATACCTCTATACCTCTCTCTCTCTCTCTCTCTCTCTCTCTACCAACACACATATCATACTCTATACCTCTATACCTCTCTCTCTCTCTCTCTCTCTCTCTCTCTACCAACACACATACCATACAATCTATACCTCTATACCTCTCTCTCTCTCTCTCTCTCTCTCTCTCTCTCTACCAACACACATACCATACTCTACCTCTATACCTCTCTCTCTCTCTCTCTCTCTCTCTCTCTCTCTCTCTCTACCAACACACATACCATACTCTACCTCTATACCTCTCTCTCTCTCTCTCTCTCTCTCTCTCTCTCTCTACCAACACACATACCATACTCTACCTCTATACCTCTATACCTCTCTCTCTCTCTCTCTCTCTATCTACCAACACACATACCATACACTCTATACCTCTATACCTCTCTCTCTCTCTCAAATTCAAATTCAAATGGCTTTATTGGCATGAATTGTAAACAACAACTGTTGCCAAAGCAAACAATTCAACAAATACAAAAATAATAATCAAATTATGACAAAATTGAAGGATAATAAATAAATTACAATATGTGAGAAAAAAAAAAAAATAATAATAATTATAATAAGAAATAAATGTACATATAGTTTATGCAATAATATATATATAATTATATAAGCAGGGTTGTTTAGTGTAGGGTGGGGCTCTGGTTTCTCAGGGTGTGGCAGTTGTGTACATATTTAGCAGATAATCCAGCACATTCTGGAATCTCTCCTAAATACAGTCTGATCAGATCTTCCTCTGTTATTAATCTGAGTGATGGGATGGTGGATGTGATGTTCTGTAGGAACTGCAGTCTGAGCTGGGTGTATTTAGAGCAGGAGGAGAGGAAGTGCTGCTCGGTTTCTACCTGCCCGGAGCTGCAGTGATCACACACTCGCTCTGCTCTGGGTCTCCAGTGTTTCCTCTGTCTCCCGCTCTCTATCGCCAGGCTGTGGGCACTGAGTCTGTACATCGTCAGCGTGTGTCTTTCTCTGGGGTTTTTAATTTTAGTCAGGTAATCTGCGAGGGTGTATTCTCTATTTAATGATCTGTAACATTCTAATTTATTAATGGAGGAAATTTCATGAAGCCAGTGATTAATATAGTCTGATTGCTGTGTTTTGTGGATGGTTTGGAGGTGTGTGTGTTTGAGGTTGTAGCAGGTGGTGGTGTGAAGGTGGTGGTGGTGTTTAATGTGTGTGAGAGGGTCTGTTTCTGGGTGTGTGCAGGTATTAAGGTATGCTGTGTGGTGATATGAGTCTGGGTGGGATTGGGACAGGTGAGAGTGGAATTTTAAAGCTCTGGTTATGATGGATAGGGAGAGAGGAAACTGGCCGAGCTCTGCTCTGCACGCCAGGTTCACCGTGCTGCGATGGACTTTTAAAATTTCTTTGCAGAATTCCAGGTGAAATTTTTCTATTGGATTCGTGTCCCATGATGCGTGTCCTTTATAAATTTTAGGTCCCCAAACTTCACTGCCATATAAAAGTATGGGTTTAATAATATAATTAAATATTTTTAGCCAGATTTGTATTGGAAGATTAAATTTGTTTAGGGATCTTTTGATGGTAAAAAATGCTTTTCTTGCTTTCTCTACCAGTGCATTCGTAGTCTTATTAAACCTGCCAGATGCACTTATTACCAGGCCCAGGTAATTGTAGTCCATACAGTGCTGTAGGGTTGTTCCTCTGAATGTAAAGTGGAATTTAGATTTTTGTGATCTGGCTTTTTTTTGGAAAATCATTATTTTGGTTTTGTTGATATTAATGTCTAGGGCCCAATCTTGACAAAATTCTTCTAATATATTTAAATGTTGTTGTAAGGCTTCTGCTGTTGGAGCTAATAAAAGTAAATCATCTGCATATAATAGGAGTTTTATTTCTTTATCATTTAATTCAAGACCTAAGTTTGGAGAATTTTCAAGGGTTGTAGCCAATTTGTTGATGTATATGTTAAATAAAGTTGGGGATAGATTACATTCTCATTACATTCTCTCTCTCTCTCTCTCTCTCTCTCTCTCTCTCTCTACCAACACACATACCATACACTCTATACCTCTATACCTCTCTCTCTCTCTCTCTCTCTCTCTCTACCAACACACATACCATACACTCTATACCTCTATACCTCTCTCTCTCTCTCTCTCTACCAACACACATACCATACTCTATACCTCTATACCTCTCTCTCTCTCTCTCTCTCTCTCTCTAACTACCAACACACATACCATACACTCTATACCTCTATACCTCTCTCTCTCTCTCTCTCTCTCTCTCTCTCTCTCTCTCTCTCTCTACCAACACACATACCATACTCTATACCTCTATACCTCTCTCTCTCTCTCTCTCTCTACCAACACACATACCATACTCTATCTATATATTCCTCTCTCTATCTCTCTCTCCCTCTCTCTATCTCTCTCTCTCTACCAACACACATACCATATTCTATACCTCTCTCTATCTCTACCTCTCTCCCTTTCTACCACTCTCTATCACTCTCTCTTACTCTATTTCTCTTCCTCTCTCTCATGCTCTCTATTTCTTTTTCTATCTCTTTACATCTCTCTATCTGTCTCTCTATCTATCTATCTATCTATCTATCTATCTATCTATCTATCTATCTATCTATCTATCTATCTCTATGTTTGTACCATCTGTCTCTCTCTCTCTCTTTCTCTAACTCTATCTTCTTTCTCCATCTCTGTTTGTTTACCTCTCTCTCTCTCTTCTGTCTATATTTTCTCTCTCTTTTTTCGTTCTATGTTTCTTTCTCTCTCAGTCTCTCTCTCTCACACACACTCGCTCCCCCCTTTCTCTCTCCGTGTGCTCAGTTCCCACGGGGATTGTGGGTAAATATTATGCGTAACTTGGGGGTGGTAGTGTTACAGGGAGTCAGAGGTGATGGAGTCAGGAGTTCGTGGTGTCACCGGGTGGAGATTGATGGGTGGAGATTGATGGGTGGAGGTCTGTGGAGGGCTCTCTCTTCGACACGCTGATTCTCGGATTTGTTTCCGCCGTGTTCAGCAGCTAAACACTACAATACACACACACACTGCCTGCAAACACACACACACACACACACAAAACAGTGTGCATGAAGGATTTCACAGCGGGAGACACCCCCAGGGTGTGTGTGTGTGTGTGTTTGAAAGCATCTGTGTTTAGTGTCTTAAGACATGTCATATCGTTTGTAGTCTACATACGGCATATTTAAACATATTATATTTCTTTATATACAGCTCTGTAAAAAATGAAGAGATCACTTCAGTTTCTGAATCAGTTTCTCTGATTTTGCTATTTATAGGTTTATGTTTGAGTAAAATGAACATTGTTGTTTTATTCTATAAACTACAGACAACATTTCTCCCAAATTACAAATAAAAATATTCTCATTTAGAGCATTTATTTACAGAAAATGAGAAATGACTGAAATAACAAAAAAAAGATGCAGAACTTTCAGACCTCAAATAATACAAAGAAAACAAGTTCATATTCATAAAGAGGATTTAAGGGTTCAGAAATCTTAAAAATATTTGGTGGAATAACCCTGTTTTTTAATCACAGTTTTTTTCATGCATCTTGGCATCATGTTCTCCTCCACCAGTCTTACACACTGCTTTTGGATAACTTTATGCTTCTTTACTCCTGGTGTAAAAATTCAAGTAGTTCAGTTTGGTGGTTTGATGGCTTGCGATCATCCATCTTCCTCTTGATTATATTCCAGAGGTTTTAAGTGGTCTCTTTTTATTTTTCAGACCTGTATATATATATAATTGTGTATCAGGTGTTTTTGACGTTTTATCACCGACACCGATTCATGATGGAAAGTACAGTGAGATAAAGCCTCCTGTGGGTGTTTGGGTGTTTGGGTGTATCGGTATGTATTATCTATGCTCGGAGTCCAGATAAGAACAGCACGTTCTTTTTCTATATATGCCAGTACACTCTTATATATATATATTGAATACACACATCCTGATATATTGTGTTAGTGTGTGTGTATATGTGTGTGTGTGTGTGTGTGTGTGTGTGTGTGTGTGTTTGAAGACTGTAGGGAGCCTTTTGGGTCCAAACAGCCTTTCAGCTCCATCCATTAATCTTCTAAAGCTTCAGCACATCCAAGTTTGTTCTGTGTCTATATTGAGCCCCACAGTAACTTTACTGCAGAGGAGTGTTTTCTATTATTCATGCATATCTGGGAGTGTGTGTGTGTGTGTGTGTGTGTGTGTGTGTGTGTAAGATCTTTCTAAGGCTCCTGGTTCCCGATGTAAGGGATGTATTTGCATTCCGAGCATCGCCCTTTTCCGTGATCTAACTGCACAGCTCCACTCTTCCTAATGAGAGTAAATATCCCAGCCCCTCGCGAGCAGATCTGATTGGACGCAGGAAGCGCTATGAAGTAGCCATTAGCGTCCATTAGCTTAGCGAACATTAAGTGTGTGTGAGTGTGTGTGGGGTCAGGGGGTGTATGATCAGGGACTGGTGTTTGGATTTAATGTGCGATGAATAAAAGTGATGATGGTTTATACTGTAGATCAGCTCCATCCCTCCCGCTGACCCGCTGTGTAATTATACACTTAGCTTTAAGAGGAGCAGCTACTGCCTGTTATTATAAAAGTGTAAATTAGAATTATGTGTCTAAAATGAGAAAAAAATGTTTTCCTCAACAAATCACTGAAATAAGTGTGTATATATATATATATATATATATTGCATTGCATGAATTTCCTTCGAGATAAATAAAGTATCTATCTATCTATCTATCTATATATATATATATATATATATATATATTAGGGGTGTGCCATATCGTATCGTACAAGATAATATCGTCAAAATTTTTAACTATCGTGAAATATATTATGCCCCAAAATATCGTGCCATATCACCCATCCCATTTCCCATTATATATCTACTAGAGACAGATTATATCTGTCCAGTATCATTCATTTTATATTAATTTATACTTTAATCCTGGATTTATGGAGATATATGGAGTACATTACTAGTATCAAGACATTCTAAATCATTAACTTCTGTTACAAATTGAATAAAATTCTTGTATTATTTTAAAATATCTCAGTTCGGGGGTGCAATATCATATTGTATGTAATAATATATTTTTTTTTATAATTTAGTTGCAGTAGTTTTTTAATTCAGTGTTTTGTCATATCGCCAAGAGTATCGTTATCGTGAAAATACCATGAAATATCATGATATTATTTTAGGGCCATATCGCCCACCCCTAATATATATATATATATATATATATATATATATATGCTAGTACAGCTGAGCTAATACACTCTAGCTGTATGCTACTACAGTTGCCCTAAGCTAATAAACTTTAGCTCTATGCTAGTACAGTAGCCCTGAGCTAATTCACTCTAGCTTTATGCTAGTCCAGCAGCCCTAAGCTAATACATTTTACCTCTATGCTAATACACTCTAGCTGTATGCTAATTCACTTTAGCTCTATGCTAGTCCAGTAGTCCTAATCTAATACATATTAGCTCTGCGCTATTACAATAGACCTAAGCTAATACACATTAGCTGTATGCAAATACACATTAGCTCTATGCTATCACAGTAGCCTTTAGCATTCTTTAGGGCTGTATTAGGGCTTATATGATGCAGAAGACGGAGTTAATCTGCTGTTTTAAACTGCTTTATTCCCATGTTATTACACTAGCCACATGCTAATTTTCTAGCTATGAGCTAATACTCTACATGTATGCTTCAACCTTATAAAGTACTGCATTAAAAACAGTGTGGAGACTGTGTGGAGACTGTGCGGTAGCAGAAGTGCAGTACTGTGCTGGGCTCGTTCTCCGGTGCTGATCAGACAGATCTTCTGGTACAGAGAAAATGAGAGAGTTGGGAACTCTGGCCCAGATAGTGCAGCTGAAAGTAGGTTAATAGCGCCGGTTTTATTCCTGACAGTGTTTTACTATTTTTTTCTGAGCAGAATGATCCGGTTGTGGGAAACTAACACACTATTAATTATTGTAATAAGCTGCTGATTTCTGCAGAGTTTAAATACTTTAAATAAACTGCTGTAAATAAGACGTCCCACTGCGCTCAAAACTGTTCTTGGCTTTTTTCATAACTCAGCAGACTCTCTCTCTCTCTCTAAGCTCTGAGCTCTGAGCTCTGTGTGGTTTGGACAAATGACCTTGTCGGTAAAGTTGTTTTAAAGCCTAAGTTAGTTAGATTTGTTTCTCAGGGGGTCCTGGAGTAATTCTCTCTTTTATGGGGGGTTTTATCCTCTACTGTATCATCTACTGTTTTTCTCTTAAAAACCCGTCCGGACGCACATCTCTGAGTTTCGTCTCCTCGCCTTTAATAAAATAGCTATTTGTCCACTGCCGCGCACCGAAATTACTGTACACTGAAATTACTGTACACTCTGGGCATGTGCGTTTCCACGGAGATCCACATTAAAAACAGAACAGCGAATGGAAATGGAGGAGCTACTGAACACTGCAATGTCATGTGACATTGACAAGCCTAAAAACTCACTGGTCCTCCTGTTTTTTTTCAATTGCAGTCCGGATGCAGGAGTTTTATCACTGAGTAGAAGTGTAAAATATATTTCACTTTAAAATTCACAGAATAGGGCAGAACTTAAATTTATTGGTCCATGTAATCCATATATTTCTCACATTAACTGTTCACTTCAGGTCCTTCCACAACATTTCCACTGGATTAAGGTCAGGACTTTAACTTAGCTCTATTCCAAAACATTAACTTTAAGCTTTCTAAATTATTATATGGTGAAACTACTTGTCTGCTTATGGTCATCGTCCTGCTGCATGACCCACCTTCTTTTGAGATTCATGTTTTAGACAGACTTCCTGGCATTTTCTTTTAGAATTATCTGGTATAATTTAGAATTCATAGTTCCATCAATGATGGCAAGATGCAGCAAAGCGGGCCCAAAACATGATACTACCACCACCATGTTTTACAGATGAGAGGCATATGATAAGGTTCTTGCGCTGTGATGCTAATTTAGGTAATCTAATTTCACCTTCAAATTAATTGCTGTTCCTAGATGCTCACATGCTTTTGTCACTTTGTTACTTTGTTGTCTCATTTGTTTAACTGGGTTCTCTTTATCTACTTTTAGGACACGCAAACAGAGAATTACATCATAGTTTAACTCGACATGTTACAATACAATTCTCTATGATATTTCACAGCATCTGTATTACTGAAGAGGATAAAATACTCCTAAATAATCAGCAATAATATATAATACCAGCAATTATGGATTTATTGTTTTTTCAGTTTCACACAATTTCAAACCAATATTCTTTACTGCAGGTTTATTAACACTATTCATTGGATTATAGCGCCACCATGTGGAGTAATGACGCAGTAACTTAGTAAGAATATAATTGGAGGCGAGTCTCAGAGAGTTTGGAGCCCCTATGTTAAATAATAAAAATATCCATGTTTGACGCCACATATTGATCGCAAAACTGAACACCCACCCACTTTAAGGAGAATGTGATTTAATGATTTAGTCCTACCATTAGCATCATGCTAATTATTAAGTAAGTACTGTAAATGCATGTATTACTACATTCATTAGCCGTATAACTTCAGTGTGTAAAACTGCAGAATAAAAGTTGAGCTGAACTCAACTTGAGAGCATAACACCTCAGTTTGGCAGATCCAGAGCACATACCTGAAATAAAAATGTGCTTTTTTACTCCCAAATCTCTGTGGAAAACAAGTAGCAGAGCTCAGGCGGTATAAGTGTGTGTGTGTGTGTGTGTGTGTGTGTGAGAACAATAGCTCTTTTCCCAGCAGGAAAGTGATGACAGTACGGCAGTGTGAGGAGGTGTTGAGGATTGAACGGGTGTGGAATACCTTAATATGCTTCATCCAACAAATCTGTTTCTTCTTACCTTTATTATTTTATCTTTATCTTATTAATAACTTTATTACTGCACTTTTTCTCCTGTCAGATTAATTCTAATTCTAATTCTAATTCTCTTCTCTGCTGAAACTGAGACTCAGTCCTTAACCATGTTAATCTAAAGAGCTAAAGGCTAAAGCTGCTGTTTCCATGTGGGTCAGCCAGACGTCTTCCTGTAGCAGATTTTTTTCTCCAGTTTCTAAGAGTCTTTATTTGAAGGTGTAGGAAACAGTACTCACCGCTCTCTGGCTTCTGTATCTGTAATTTCTCTAAAGACTAAAAGAACTTCAAATTTTAATAGAGTTTTAACAGAGTTCTCTGTGTTTTATCTGTGTTTTTTTCTAGTTATTATGATGATAAAAGTGTGAAAGTGTGTAAATGCTGCTGCAGTAGAGAGTAACAGCAGTAACTCCATCTGTTCCAGCACTACAGACTAAGGTTTTGGAAATGCTCTTTTTTTTAACATCCATTTCCAAATGTCAATTTATTTCCATTGCTAAACACCAGCTGTAAGCTGTTAGGCAGTGAAATATAATTCACCCTGTTTCTTTTTTTTAAATTATATGATTATTTCAGGGTTTGTTACTCTATCGTCACTGTCAAATAAAATCAAATATCTCTATTTTTCTGGATTTTGAGTTTACTACACAATTTAAACGCATAAACTGTCCCTCACACTGTGTCAGAATTTCCTGATGAATGGACCAATAGAAACTCTTTTAAAAGACCTGAAATATACTCTTTTTACATTGACTTTTATTGAAGGTTTAGAAGGTTTTACCTCTCTCCTGTAAATTTGCCGTTTTAGAGATACTTGTTTTTCATTGGACAGTGACGATATGCTCGTACAATATCCTAATAATAATATTAACTAATATACAATATACTTTTTTTTTGTTTGTTTTACAATAATAAAATTACTTGTTTACTTTAAAGGCTCTGTTAGGTCACTGCAAAATTTTATACACTGGATTTTGTACTAGTTTGTATGGACTGGACCTGAAGAACATAAATGGCAAAAGAAAGAGTAAACACTACTGGTTAAATTTTACCCCCATTTTTATTCACCCTAATGAGAGACTGTAGCTCCGCCTCCTCAGTGTATGTATATCACAATACCTACGTTTAAAATGTTGTTAATATATGTATATTTGAGTCTGTCTAATATTAATACTTATCAATAATCGCTGTATTATTGTGTTTATTAATGTAATGCCGGCAATGTATATAGATAAAACACAGCCTCAGTGAATTACACCCTTCTGCAGGATTTGGCAACCCCCCCCCCCCCATGCTGCTCTTCCCTCAGTCAGATTTACAGTGTATGTATTTGGTTATTGCTGTTTCTGCTCTCGCCAAAGAATGCAGGAATCTCTTTCTTCTTGTTTCAGACACCTTGAAGAGATTAGTGAGGAACGTGCTGATCGTCTCTCTGACTCTGTGTTTCTCCTGTTTATCTGAAGTAAATCTGGATTATTAATAAAAAGAGTTTATATGTGTTTGGAATGTGTACCTGCAGTGTGTGATTGGAGGGTGAGATTAAATTTGAGTGTGGTGTGGGTTCAGTAACATGGTATTTGAGTCTAAATTTGGAGTATATAAGTAGAATCTGGAGTTGGGATCTGGATAATGGTTTGGGTGTGTAGATAAGCAGAATTGATCTGTAGTCTGGATCTGGTTGAGTCTGGAGTTGTGGCTCTGAAGATCTCTGAAGGTCTTGAGTTGGCGGCTCTTGAGTTGGCGGCTCTTAAGTTGGCGGATCTTGCCTTGGCGGATCTTGCCTTGGCGGATCTTGACTTGGCGGATCTTGAGCTAGCAGATCTTGAGTTGACGGGTCTGGAGTTGACGGGTCTGGAGTTGACGGGTCTGGAGTTGGTGGCTCTGGAGTTGGTGGCTCTGGAGTTGGTGGCTCTGGACTTGGCGGATCTTGACTTGGCAGATCTTGACTTGGCAGATCTTGACTTGGCGGATCTTGAGTTTGCAGCTCTGGACTTGGCAGATCTTGACTTGGCGGGTCTTGAGGTGGCGGGTCTTGAGGTGGCGGGTCTTGAGGTGGCGGGTCTTGAGGTGGCGGGTCTTGAGGTGGCGGGTCTTGAGGTGGCGGGTCTTGAGGTGGCGGGTCTTGAGGTGGCGGGTCTTGAGGTGGCGGGTCTTGAGGTGGCAGGTCTTGAGTTGGCAGGTCTTGAGTTGGCAGGTCTTGAGTTGTAGATCTGGTGATAATTGAACCCCATCCTGACCTCATTGATCTTGCATCTGTTGCTAAATATAACCAAATCCTGACAAAATTTTGGTAGAAAGTCTTCTCTGGAATGTAGACTCCAGATCAATACTTTAGATCCAGACTCCAGTTCAAGCCTTCAGACTCCAGACTCCAGATAGAGTTTGTGGATTTTAAGTTGGCGGATCTTGAGTTGGTGGATCTGGAAATTATCCAACCCCATCCTGATCTCACTAATGTCGCAATTTTGCTAAATGCAATCAGATCCTGACAGAATACTTCAGATCCAGACTCCAGTCTAGACTCTAGTTGTGGGTCTGGAATTGTGGATCTGGAATCCAGACACCAGATCAGGGTCTTGAGCTGGCGGGTCTTGAGCTGGCGGGTCTTGAGTTGGCGGGTCTTGAGTTGTTGGATCTTGAGCTGGCGGGTCTTGAGCTGGCGGGTCTTGAGGTGGCGGGTCTTGAGACCATCCAACCCCACCCTGACCTCAATAATGCTGCATTTTTTGCCAAATTCAGATTTCAAATTCTCACAGAAATCTGGAAGATAGTCTTCTCTGGACAGCAGAGACAGTTACTCCAACAAAATCAGAATGAACCATGAGAAAAACCATGGTCCTGATTTGGCTCTGTTATGAAGAACGTGTGAGGAACCGGTTCTCGGGTAGTAGATTTAAGGTTCAGACTGAGGGAGCGTCTCTGTCTGTGAGCTTTAATTTGTAGCGGAACTGGAGTGGCTTTATCTACTCTACAACTGTGTGTGTGTATGTGTGTGTGTGTGTGTGTGTGTGTGTGTGTAAGCAGATCATCTGGCTGTCAGTAAAGTTCATGTGAAGGTCAGGTGTGTGTGTGTGTGTGTTTTGTTTCTTACTGCAGTGTGCTGGATATAAGCTGCTGTGTTTTTACACTGATAAGTGTAGATTTTAGTCAGAATTACTTATGCAATAATTTGCATTAAAAAAACTGGTATTATATTTACCAGCTTGTAGTTATAAATAATGTAATACATAAGAAAATAAATAAATACCACCTTCTACTTTCAGTTTGTTAAATATTTAACAAATATTTACTCAGCACATGGCAGAAACTTTACCCAAATAATATAAGGGGTATTTGTTACTTCAAAGTTACCTCTGTCTGTCTGTCTGTCTGTCTGTCTGTCTGTAGGATCTTGAGTCTGATTCTGGGGTCTAGATCCTTGAATTTAAAGTCTTGATCTAAAGTATGGAGTCTTAATCTAGAGTCTTAATCAGAAGTCTGGAGTCTTGAGTCTTAATCTAGAGCCTTAATCAGAAGTCTGGAGTCTTGAGTCTTAATCTAGAGTCTTAATCAGAAGTCTGGAGTCTTGAGTCTTACTCTAGAGTCTTAATCAGAAGTCTGGAGTCTGGAGTCTTAATCTAGAGTCTTAATCAGAAGTCTGGAGTCTTGAGTCTTACTCTAGAGTCTTAATCAGAAGTCTGGAGTCTGGAGTCTTAATCTAGAGTCTTAATCAGAAGTCTGGAGTCTTGAGTCTTACTCTAGAGTCTTAATCAGAAGTCTGGAGTCTTGAGTCTTAATCTAGAGTCTTAATCAGAAGTCTGGAGTCTTGAGTCTTAATCTAGAGTCTTAATCAGAAGTCTGGAGTTTTGAGTCTTAATCTAGAGTCTTAATCAGAAGTCTGGAGTCTTGAGTTTTACTCTGGAGTCTTGATCCTTGAGTCTTGAGTCTGGGATCTGGAGTCTTAAGTGTCCATATTGGATTGGAATGGAAAGCTGTGAATTAGCAGATTGTGTCTATGATCTTTAAGGAGGCGATTAATAATTTATGTATGTCTGTCTGCCTACCTGTCTGTCTGCTGTACTCTTCAGATTGTCTGCTTGGCTATGTATCTACTGTACACACTATCATCTCTATCTTTATTCCTTTACCTATCTTTTCTCTCCGTTTGTGTCTGTCTTTTATTCTCTCACTCTCTCTCTCTCTCTGTTTTTCTGTCTTTTATGATCAAAACACTTTTTCCAGATGCTCATGAGCACAACAAAAACATTCCTGCCCTGTGTGTAAGTGAGTGTAAGTGTGTGTGTGTGTGTGTGTGTGTGTTCAGCTTGTTCTAGGGCTGAGTTCTCCTGAGGTTAGTCTGAGTTCTTCCAAGTTGAAGCCATAAAAAGAATATTTTATGTTTGTAGGCTGCAGAGTGGCTGTATATCTGGGAGTATTCTGGACGTTAGCTGAACTCTGTTTGTGTGTGTGTGTGTGTGTGTGTGTGTGTGTGTAACAGAGCATCCCAGGTCTCTAGTGCAGTTGAGGGTGTGTGTGTGTGTGTGTGTGTCCTGCCTGAGGCCTGTAATGATTCTCCAGGAGGACGCGCAAAATTTTCCAAACATCAGTGAAAGTGAAGCTCCCCGAGTCCTAACCCGTACTGTGTGTGTGTGTGTGTGTGTGTGTGTGTGTGTGTTTTACCTGGGTCTTTCTGCACCTCCTTTCTATAGCATATGGATACATGTTGAGGAGTTGAGGTAAGGGTTAATCTCGCTAATGCTGCTCTTGTGGCTGAATGCAATCAAACACATACTGCAATGATTCAGAATCATTACAGGTCAGTAGAAACAGTTACTCCAACAAAAGCACTGAATGAATAGGCATCCCATTACTTTTGTCCAGTGTTTTCAGTGTGAGACTGATGAAGGTCCAGGGCTGAGTCTGGACTGTGTCTCCAGTGAGACTCATGTTAAGGTCAGCCAGAAGCTGAGGTTATAGAGTGTAGCGGATAACACCACTGTATTATACACACCAGAACTATCTATAGTCCCATCACTCCCTAACACACACACACATACACACATACACACATACACACATATACACACTCCCTCGCTTCTTGTCTTCCTATAGACAGGCAGCCTTTTTCTTTCCTGAAAAATTTCTCAACACACCCACACACATACACACACACACACACACACCAATAAGCCATAACATTATGACCCTTTCCTTGTTTCCATCCATCTTGTGAATCGATTCAGAATCGAGATGCATCTAAGAATCAAATATTTCCCCCACATCTAATGGTGGTGTATGCGATGTTAGTGTGTGGTGTCAGAGACAGTGTGTGTGTGTGTGTGTGTGTCTGTGTGTGTATATGTCTGTGTATTTCTGTGTGTGTGTGTGTGTGTATATGTCTGTGTATTTCTGTGTGTGTGTGTGTGTGTGTATGTGTGAGCAGACTGCAGTTTAAAAAGATAAAATGTGACTCGTGTGTGTGTGTCAGAAAGAGAGAGAGAGAGAAAGAGAGAGAGAGAGGTGTGTGTATGTTTGTGTGTGAGAGAGAGGGAGAGAGAAGGAGAGAGAAGGAGAGAGAGAGAGAGAGAGAGAGAGAGGTGTGTGTATGTGTGTGTGTGTGAGTGAGAGAGAGAGAGAGAGAAGGAGAGAGAGAGAGAGAGAGAGAGGTGTGTGTGAGAAAGAGAGCAGGACACTTACGCAGCTTCTCTGTCATCACCTGGACGTCTCCAACCATGTGAAAGAAACACAAACACGACAGCATGAAACAGAGGTGTGTGTGTGTGTGTGTGTGTGTGTGTGTGTTTATCTATTAATACATTGAAGCACCTGATACCTCTCCTCACATCAGTTGTTTCCACTCGTTTCCACACTTTGTGATGCAGATGATTTATACAGTGAATGCACTGAGAACTGACCTGTCAATCATCACATTCCATCACATTCCAGCACAGTAATAACATGACGAGCAGCTCAGAATCACCTGAGAGTCGTCTGATCACCTGCTTCAGTAGAACAGACACACCTGAAGTCTGGGATCTCACACACTTCTTTCAGTATGTCTGTATATGTATATAATATGTAAGTATATGTGTGCATCAGTTTGTGTTTTGTGTGTGTGTTTAGTGTGTGTGTGTTTAGTGTGTGTGTGTTTAGTGTGTGTGTGTTTAGTGTGTGTGTGTGTGTGCATGCTTCACATACCTCTCTGTAATTGCTTATTGATCAGGTCTCTCTCCTCCTGATAGATCAGCAGCCTTTATTTCTGACCACCACACACACACACACACACACAAAGAGAAAGACAGGCAGAGACAGACAATGAGTGTGTGTCCCTGAGGATGATGATCGATCTGTGTGTGTGTGTGTGTGTGTGTGTGGTGGTCAGAAATAAAGGCTGCTGATCTATCAGGAGGAGAGAGACCTGATCAAGAGAGACCTCCATATCAACACTCTATTAACAAACAATAACACACACACACACACACACACTTGTGTATTAAAGTTCTCCTCTATCTGACAGCAGACAGGGATTTTTAGAGGTATATATAGATGTGTATACAGGAATTTAGATGGATATAGATTTATATTGGAATATTCGTATTAGAGGTGTGCCAAAAAATCGATTCACATAAGAATCTTGATTCTCATTTACTACGATTCAGAATCGATTTAAAATGTCCCAAAATCGATTCTGAGGGGCGGGTTTTAGACTGATTTTGGGCTGGGTATTTTTGTTGGACCTGGGATAGCGCTTGTCCTTTCAAACGGAGATCTTCCAGACACACACAGAGCGTAGGTGTTTGAGAATCACCGGTAAGATGGCAGAACAAGCACTATATTACATTAGATTAACGTGTAGTTTCAATGTTTTATGGCAGAATGCTTCATAACAAGCATAAAAAAGATCGCTAGTAGTTAGTTTCAGTAACTGTTAGCTAGCTAACTAGCTAACTTTCCAGTTCCACCTTAAATAACGCTACAGGTGGCAGCGGGCTGCAGCATTTAAGGCGGAACGGAAAAATACAATAAGCTAATCAGAGCTAATTTCAGCTCCTCATCACAGAGGAATTAAGGAATGGACCATATGAATTAATTTCTCCACCTCCTGCCCCCTTTCTGAAGAAATACAACGACCTTAAATTAACTAGTTAATCAGCAGCTGCTCCTGAACTTTAGCGCTCCACTGCTATCATCACATCAGCCCAGCAGCGTCACCTACACACCACCGCTAGTAGCCTGGTAATAAAGCAGTGTTATTTATTATTTATTTATTGTTCATTAACGTCATTGTGATATCCCAGTGATTCCTCTGTCACTGAGGACCCACATTCCTGCACATTTTATTGTTTTTGTAACACATTACCTGCTCCAGGACCAGTGTATATTATGGAGGGTTTTTTTTCAATAAGATTCATAAGCCAGAAGCAGAAATTTTTATAATTCAAATCGTTTTGAATCAAAAATCGATTTTGAATCGAATCGTGGCCCCCAAAATCGGAATCGAATCGAATCGTGAGATAGTAAACGATTCCCACCCCTAATTCGTATTATATATAATATATATAATATACAGATTATTTGATGATCATTTATTCTGCAGATTTAGTTTTTTCAATTGTAGATTATTATTCTGATGAAACGGGGGAAAAAGCTACATTTCCAGCGTTTTGTTTAACTTAACTCTTTTTGTACTAATGCTGGGGTGTAGCAACTGTACTTATATGTAGAATAACATAGACCAAACTAATCTATTTAATTTTTTTTTGCTAATAATTAAAAAAAATCAATTTTAATCGATTTGAATGGATTAGTTGTTGGAGCTCCACAGAGTTTGAATAGTAATATATATAATTATATATTTTACTGAGCTCTGAGTGATGTTTAGTCTCGGCTTCGACCTGTTTTTACAGTTCGTTTCATTTTCATTACAGCAGCATTATAACAGTAATAACAGTGATAATCACAGTGATGTGTTGAGGATGGAGAGAGTGATGGGGGGCAGTGAGGAGGGCAGGAGACGGATGGATGTAATTTCAGAGTTTTCAGCTCTGAATAATCCAGGCTTTATTTTTCATAACTGATCAATAACTTTAAACATATCCTTCTGCACAACACACTCCTGCCTCTGTGTGTGTGTGTGTGTGGGGGTGTGTGTGTGTGTGTGTGTGTGTGTGTGTGGACCATGTAAAACCATGCACACTGACATGCCAGAAGTCATGGTACAGCAGTATATGAACTGATCATTAAGTATCACCTCAGGGTATGGCTTGGGAACACCCACACCAGTATAAGTTGTGAGGTCATATCTTGTGAGTGGACAGTGCAGTGGACAGCAGTGTTAATGATGGTGACCGGCGGCTTCTGGCATGACATTTGTTGGTGTAGATGTTGTGAAGAATTGCATTTTAAAAGAGATTATAATATTAATATTACAGCTCTTGTGTTTTGACTGACAGGAATGACATGACTGTAATTATCCGTCTGGAATGTGGCTCAGCAAACACAAACACAAGCGTGAACAAGCCTGTGAGTGTGTGTGTTTGTGTGTTTGTGTGTGTTTGGAATGCAAATCAAAAGTTTTAGGACACTTATCCTCCCTTTGTTGCTGTTTTTCATTTTCCTGTTATATTGTATGTAAGCAGTAAAATGTGCAGAACCAAGTTTTGGGAAG